>NC_057807.1:84261240-84266328 GCF_018294505.1 Triticum aestivum
AGATATGCGCTTCATCAGATAGCATAGTCTGCTCAGAAGACCTTGTTTTCACTCCAGAATTTGCCATCACCGTGTCAAATGGCTGATGCACACGAAGAGCAGTTGAATGTACTAACATTGTTGACGAATGTAATATGTAACGGAAAAAAAGATGGCCTAATATAATTTACATATAAGATGACTGGCTAAGCAGGATGGCATTGCAAAATTCACATATATGATGCCTGGCTAAACAAGGTGGCGTTGCATAATTCACATAAACGATGAATAAACTAAACAGATGGCATTCGCACAAAGGATGTCCAAACTAAGCAGATGACATATTTGATGTATAAAGTAAGCAATGCAAGACACCGTATGCATGATATAACCAACATCAGCATGCCAAGTTAGGGCGAAGACCTCAGGGGGTAAATAGGAGTTATCTTCTCCTTCTGAATCCCCCTCAGAACAGATATCTTCCTCTCGATTACAATCCGAAATGCATGGAGGGGGGGCTGCCTTTGCGCCTACCATGGAGCGACGTCTGCATGAAATTATATTGCCACGCAAGGCTCGTCTCTTTTGCTCTACATGTTCAGTTCCATTGTTTACAATAACTGTCATGGATAGGAATAAAACATAGTGAGATTATGTAAGGAGTGCATGCAGAAATCCAGAGTGATGGTAGCAACCTATGGATAGACCCAAAACCAATAATAGCAGGCAGATAATGGCTTCAGTTAATAAATACAGATAATGGCTTCTTTACTGTTTGTTTCCCACCCAACATGAAACTCATAGTAGACACCGGAGATTAACCAAATAGTAGATAGATACTATTGATAGCAGCCCCAATATGTACCCCACAACCATTTAAAAGCTCGAGTTTGACCATTAGTTTGGAGCTGACTTAGAGTCTAATCGGTGAACAGGACGATAAAGTAGCATGTAATATTAAGCGATGCATAAAGTAAGCAGACACGAAAGAGTGCGACCTCTCTTGCAGATCCGTGTAGTCCTCAAGGTCATCTACTCGGTTGATGATGGTAATGCAATTTTCATGGCTTCCAGCGGCGGGGAAGAAGATCTGAGGCGGCGAAAGACAGTCTGGAGGCCGGATCCCTGCTCTGCTGGACCCTTCTGTCGTTGGAGCAGCTGAGCTGGGGTGGACGACGTCGCAGCAGGACCGGGACAAACCATGCAAGGTTTTCTTTGAAAACTATCTATAAGAGAAGTAATTCTGTAAGGGCTCGTTTGAATTGGAGGATTCCAACGATGCAGGGATAGGAAATAGACAGGAATAGGATAGGAATGCATGTGCAAAAATGAGAATTTAAAAACACAGGATTTCTGCCAATCTGGGTGTTTGATTCACAACAATTGGAAGATCACAGGATGCAAAGAAGCATGGTGAGATTAAGTCAAACCACAAGAAAATGTACGGTTATAATGCTATTATGCTACTATCTCTTAGTCTTGTGCTTCATGAATAGGAATTTGAAAAGGAGGACAAGTGAAAATTAAAATTCCTACGTTTTTTCTTTCAAGGAGACACTAAAGGAACAAATCCGTGTGCTCAGTGGACAATATATATAACATGTAGAGTAAAAAAGAGATGCAACAAGTGTACAACCTCTTTGGCGAAGCCATGTCGATCTCAGCGTGATTGGGTTGGCCGGTGAGGATGCTCCGGCTGACTTTTGCTGTCGAAACTGAACGCAATAGCAAGGTGAGGCTACACGTCGGTCGACTGACTTTTTCATCTCTGGTCAGTCGATTTTGCAGCCGTTGGATACAAAATCAAGGGCCTGCGGTTCATCTTCAACCTCCACCCCCCCTGAGACGCCAGCCACCACCGGCCAAATAGCAGCCCCCCGACGCCTGCGGCCGGCGGTGTGCCGCCCCGCCCGCCTCGAAAACACTCCCCACCGCTGGTCCTTCGCCGCCCCGGCCATCCCTCTAGCCCCCCCCCCTGTGCCGAGCTTTTTCTCCGGCGATCCCCACGCCACCGCCCCGCCAACGCCCCGCTACCGCCGGCGACCACCGCCCCCATCCTAAACCCTAAGATAGATAGTGGGGTACCTCTCCGGCGAGCCCCCTCCCCGCTACGGCTGGTTCTTCCTTCACCCCGGCGAGCCCACCCCTTGGCAATCGACTAACCCAAAAGTCGATTCAGCCGACTGAAGTGTAGCCAAATCGGAGTAGCATCACAAGCAAGAGCAAGAGCGAGAGCAGCAACGCGAGCAAGAGCAAGAGCGAGAGCAGCAGCGCGAGCAAGAGCAATAGCAAGAGCAGACCAGGCAGGGGACCGAGAGCAAGAGTAGAGCAGCAGCGCGAGCGAGAGCTAAAGCAGCAGCATCTCCTACTGATGTGGACGTCGCCACCGAGGGAGCGACGCCATGGAGGAAGTGGCCGGTGACGCTGCTGTGGATGGAGTCGTGCCGTGTCGGCTCGGGACCGAGCGCCGGCAGCACCGTGAGATCGAATCAAGAAGAAAATGCGGCGATTAGTGTACAACCTCTTTGGTGGCGCCGATTAGGCTGCAACTTCATCCGAGGAAATAGTGATGATGATGCTCTTCTGGTGGTGCAGGTGAAGATGCCGGTGTGGGAATGGAGGTGGCGCGAAAGACGAGGGGAACATCAGGGCAGCTCCTTGGAGGTGGAGGACGGGGTGGCTGAACCGGCGGGACGATGAGATCGACGACGGATCCTCATCCGGTACGGTGGATGAGGGACGTCGAGGTGTTGCTATGGACGACATCGTCGGGGAAGAAGCTCCGGCTGGGTGGCGGACGGAGCAGGGTGTGGGGTTTCGTCGCGGGTTTTCGTGGCCTCGGTGTACGAATGGGTGGGCGGATGGGATGGCAGTGGGGAACCATGGCTTAGAGACGCGCTTGTCCGAAATGTGGGGTAAGTTATGAAAGTACCCCCCACCGATTTGAGGCGGTTCTTTCAGTTCAGGGGTACCACGGGCATTTCATGTGTCGGGATTTCACAGGAGGTGGGAGTTTTCGCGCGCGTTGTAATTTTGGAATAGCAAGGCATAGGTTGAGATGGAGGGAGTTGTCGGAGCACAACAAGACAAAGATATATCTTAAATATTTCGGGCTAACAAGGCGCGGGTTGAAATTTCCGGACAAGCCTAACATGTACTGTACCAAATCAATGCGCACTACAAATGTCATTCAAAACTTTGAATTCATGTTATGTTCAATTAAAATATTTCGCTACGTGTATAATGCATGCAACCTACTACTCAAATGAACGTTTTAGTGCATTCCAAACGTATATACTACCGCTTCAATATGATCTAAATTTGAATAAGATCTACAGTAATGATTGTTGTGAAGTCAAAGCATTTGAATTTGTTTCTCTGTTTTAATAAGATCTACAATCATCATTATTGTCAAGTTAAACCATCGTTTGTGTATTATCTTCACAACACACCACATGATCAGTATCGAGTTACATATGAACTATGTGTACTATATGAACTCGAACTAGATTTTTTGAATCCACTTTATTTTGATTTCAAATCACATTACATTTCTAGCTCTAGCTAGATCTTCATAATCTAAACCATGTCTCATATGTATAATGTGTTTATCACATTATGTATGGTGCCCCGCCCCCTACGCCTACAAGTATTTAGATGTGAGTTGCAAACACCACACATTACCACAAATTCAAATAAAATGTGAGAATGTTCGATATATAGTATTGTTTAGATTGCTCGATATTTAGTTGTAAGCTGCAAACACCGCACATTATCACAAATTCAAATAAAATGTGAGATTGTTTGATGTATAGTATGGTTTAGATTGTTCAGCATTTAGCTGTGAGTTGCAAATGCCATGCATTATCACATTATGGTATAACATGTGCACAGCACGTGTATCACCGCTATATTCATGCATGCAATGTTTAAAAAACTATGATCTCCTATTCAAATATATGAATCCACTTTCATATCAAATTATGATCTTTGTTAGTCTCTTACACCCACATAGTCCTCTAACCTTTGTAGCTACCACTAACTTTCTCTCGTGCATGCACACGCCCTCCTCGCCCTCCCCCTCCCTCGACATTCTATCCACCGGGCACATTCATTTTTTCCTTTAGGTCGTTCTCCCAGAGGCTCCACAACTCCTTTCTGACACGCACCGATCGATAAACCTCTCCAGCGATGCCTGCCTACAGCATACACACACAACTTCAATCTCCTCTATGTGTCCTTGCCTCGTGTCTCTCATATGGTCAGACACACGTGTAAACTCTCACCCCTCTTTTAATCGATCTCACAACCGCACACTCCTCCCCCTATCTAGCTAGTAGTTGGGTTTCTCGCACCACCTCCTAGCTCCATTCTCTCTGTCTATCCGTCTCGCTGGGCCTTATTTGCCTCTAACAAATGGACGTACACCGACCGATCTCTCACTATACATATAGCCAGCTAGGTCCTTATAACTCATTTTTACCCACACATCGATCGATCTACCTCATTAGTTGTGTCTCTCCCTTACTCCGACAAACAACAATTGATCTACCGATCTAGTTAGGTTTGCTTACCAAACACATGGTTCCCCTTCATCACCCATGGATGCGTCCCGACAGATCTATCACGCACAGGCACACACAGAAACACATCCCCACTCTTATTGATAACATTGCAGTTCCACCCTCAGTTTGTCTAGTAGGCCTCTCCCAACATCTCCGAGAAGCAACTCCATCACCCATCCAACACTCTGCCCTCTCCCTCCCTCTCCCTCCCTCTCTCTCTCCTCTCTCTCTGTGTCCCATTTCCCGTCCTTCAGTTATGTATGGATGTCGATCGATCTCCCTCATGACATAGCTGGGTCTCTCCTTCTCAACACATATACGAGTCGTTCTACCTCTATAGTTAGGCCTCTGCCTACCCCTCCCCCCACCCCCTCCCCCCCACACACTGATACATCAAGCGCTCTAGTCATGTCTCCCTGCCACACACAAACTTGACATGTGCCCTCTAACGTTCCGGTAGGCCAGTCGCCCTATATCTTTGACTTGCACACACACAAACACACAAACACACAATTTCGATGGCTCTCTTCATCGATCTCGCACC
>NC_057807.1:84267067-84279097 GCF_018294505.1 Triticum aestivum
GCGGTTTGTATCTCTCACACACACCCACGTAGGTGGGGGACGTGCACGAAGAGAAGAGGTGCACGCACGACGCACGTACTCCCGTCTCTTTCCCAACCACACCCGCGCGGGTACACGGTGGAGCTCATTTCTATACGAAAAAGGCAGCCCACATGGTAATTTGGCACGTGTACTGGTTGTCCACTTGGTGGAGGGAGGATCGTCTGCCACGGGTGAACAAACAAATTGCGACTTGACGCGTTATGTTAAATTAAAAAAAGAGGCAAACCATGTGGGGCCTAGCTTAGAGGCAAGGCTCTATACACTGGAGTACTTTTGAGGTGTCCCGTCAACTCGCAGAACAAGGAGAAGCTTGCTTAGTACGCCGTCTCCCCCGCCCACGGGCGCGGTGGCTCGCAGGATGAGGTGAAGCTTGCTCATCCCTCGCCCATGCGCGCGGTGGATCGCAGGACGAGGAGAAAAATTTACTACTCCCTCCGTTTACTCCTCGTCCCTACTACCTTGGTTATAGAGATTATATCATATTGTTTGGAATATATATGTCCTTAGTAGATTTCAATATGAACTACTAGTACATACTCCAAACACTGATGTATATAGATGTATTTTAGAGTGTACATTCACTCATTTTGCTCCGTATGTAGTAGCACTCTCCCTCTCCCCTCGACCCTCGCCCACGTGGTGGACATGCAGCAATTCATTCGGTCTCATATAGCCATAACGATATATACTGCACTACCATTATTGCTCGACTTCCCGAAGAGGCGAAGAGCCAATCACAAGGTTAATATTTTGGAGATGCCAAGTGCAAGGTTATAGGAGAATGAGTAGTAGGTGCCGCATCATTTATAAATAATTTTTTTTCTTTAGTGGCACGTACGCAATATGATAGGTTCATATGGAGAGAAAAGGAAACCACTCCACTATATACATAGTCAGGACGGGCCAGCCTACACGGTTGCTTGTTGGGGTTGCTCTCTTCACACTCTCTCGCACAAAACAACGGTGGCCACATCTCTAACATCCCGGTGGAGCACGTCGGCTTGGGGAAGGGGTGGATGCTTAGTGTAGATGCGGTGTCCGTCGCCGATGGCGAAAACCCACTGTCGGCACGTCCTGATTAGGAGTCCCCGTCGTTCTCTCTCACAAAGCCGGTGAGGTTGCCTTTGTCCCTTGCTCACTACCGCGACGTGGGCAGTTGCCGCCTCCCGCTGCCCTCCTCAAGGTCGAGCTACGTCCCTCAGGTACAACTCCCTTTACAGCCGGCTTGCACCACTGCTCCAGCTGCCCCCATCACTCCCTGTGGATATTTCTCTACTTCTTTGCCCCGCATATACCTGATACCTCTACTGGACTCTACGTACTATATTTGTGATGAGTTTATGTCCCATCAACTAGTCCTAGTAATCTTATTCTAATCACGCTTCTTCAATTTCTTTGCCGCAGGGATGCTCATCTCGATTTTGGTGAAACTGCACAAAATGATCCGATGGTCAAAAGGTTGCAAACTTCATTTATTAGGAAGCTCGAACGTTGCCAGCAAATTCAAGCCTGGTCAGGGTTCACGGTTCAAGGGCTAGGGACTGCATGGATCGTTTTTTCCTTTAGCTGCCTCTGTTCCAAAATAAGTGTCAACTTTAGTAGTAGTACAACTTTGTACTAAAGTTTGCACAAAGTTGAGACACTTATTTTGGAACGGAGGGAGTACATATTTTCTATGATCTGTCAATCATTGAGATGCAATAGCATGCATGTTAGTCTCCTTTGTATTTGATGAAATGTTGCAATGGGCAACCTTGGACGCAAGATACATGTAACAAGAGCTGGAAGCTTCATAGCATTGTACAAATTTATCTCTCGCTGATAAATTACAGAACGTACTAGTACTATACTAGTACTTCCTCCATTCCTAAATATAAGTCTTTGTAGAGATTTCACCATTAACCACATGCGGATGTATATAGATGCATTTTAAGTGTAGATTCATTCATTTTGTTCCGTATGTAGTTCACCTAGTGGAATCTCTACAAAGACTTATCTACTAGTAATAGCTAGCCCCCACTACTAGGAATTCTCTATCCTCTCCTTGAGCCACATCATCAAAATTGACGTAGCCGTTAGATGAAGTAAATCAGTCATAATAGCCGTTTGATCTAGACGTTGAGAGGCTTAGCACTAAGCCACATGCAAGCATGCAGAAATACCGTGGCACATGCATGTGAGTGGGTTTTAAATCACACCAACATGTCTGCATGCAAGCATGCACCGGTAGCATGCTTGTAAGTGAGCTTTTAAGTCCCATTAACATGTCAAAAAGAAAAATATAATCCCATTATGCAGTAGGAGCTGGCTGATCTTTTTTCCTTATGTGGGATGATCTAAATGATGATGGGAGTTTATTTAGTTTGGCTACCACATTTGTCATACGGTTATAGATTCTTTTTAGTTCTATGAAATCGATAATTTTGCGCAGAGAGATATACCGCTGTTCCGCGGCAACAAGCGGGGACTCATCTAGTAATATTTAGGAACGGAGGGAGTACTATGTAAAGAGTTAGGTGTCGCACGGTGATAATGTGAGGTGGGCCATGTAATCACTGAGCCTGCGTGTTTTCACTGCTCTTGCACTCCTCCGCTGTAAAAATGGAGAAAATTGTAATCTACTACCTCCTTTCGCCGAAAGCGTGGAACATCCAGCAGTCCTACCACCTCAGTAATAAAGACCAATGAGCCGTCAAATCACATAGACCCAGTAGTAAGTTGGACGGATGAAGCAACCATCACTCTTGCGCTAGTGAGAGGTCACGTCCGCTCTGCCCGGGCATGAATGCGGCACCGATTCTTTGGAGCGGCGCTAACCGTTTCGGGCGGGAAGCGCGCGCGGGTGGTGGAGGGGCTTTGGGTGGGCCAGGCTGGTCAGGAGTGGGCGTGGCAGCTGTCCGCATGTCCCTACCAGACACGCCCGGAAACGAGAGGATGCACCGACTCTCGCGGCTAAAATCATACACTACACACCATATCTCTGTAGGAGTAGGTCGATCTGTGGCACTCTCTAACACTTGTTAAACACACACACGCACACGCACGCACCTTGGTCCCGTTGCACCTTCTAACGTGACTTATTACACCTAGACGGAGGGAGTAGTAAGTATACGAGATACGGTGGCACACTGACTTAAGTCGAATACAAGTGCCCAAAATTTGTGTGCATGTTATAATAAGGATTCACTTAAAATAGTACGTGAGCGAACAGAGGGATCAATTGGACAGTGTTCCCAAGCAGTAGCGAGATGTGTGAGGTAGTAAGATACACCGCTGGTGCTTTGAATTTTTCTTATTAATTTGTTTGTTTCACCCTCTGACTGGTGGGACCCAACATACTACGTGGAGAGAGGTAAGGTAACTAAGGCTGCATTATTTCTGCACCACTGTGGATAGTCTTACCACCAAAGCCACATGACATGATTATGATTGAAATCCTAATGACTCCCACACACACACACAAAAAAACACGGCATGCCTGCCACACAAATGCAGGAATGTATAAAAGGTTATTTTCCTCTCGTTGAACATAACGGGAGGGTTGTGTAGCTGGTTAGCCTGTTCGCTCATCAAACTTGAGGTCTCGGGTTCAATAACTACACTTGAGCATAATTTTTGCCAGGAGGATTCTTTGACTGGTCAAAATGTTTTCTAGGGTTTGCACGCTTCACACTCTCTCTCCAGTATATATATACACGCTGGAGCCTCGGCGCTTGTAGTTGCTCTCTTCACACTGTCTCGCCCTCTCCCGCTGGATCCTCAGCGCTTGTAGTTGCTCTCTTCACACTCTCTCGCCCTCTCCAGATCTAAACAAGACTTCGTTAGCCTCTCTCTCCCCTCACTGCTGCTCAAAGAGCCGGCAGGATCCGTCCGCCGGGAAGGGAAGGAGGCTTAACGCTGTCGCCGTCGGCGAGGGAGGGAATCCACTACCGGTGCTGCTGTTCACTCTCCACCCAGCGGTGGCACGGAAGGGCCTCCGACCCCTTCTTCTTCGCCGCCGTCCCGTCGACCACCGAACCACACCCCAAGAACCTTAAGGTATATTTTACTTACTCCACATGCATTGCTCTAGCTGCATGTATACCATGAATCTAGGACGTGGTTCAAAGAGGAAAGGAGTGGGGGAAAGTAGTGGGAAAAGTTGTATATAGCATGAATCTAGGACGTGGTTCAAAGAGGAAATGAAGGGGGAAAGTTGTATAGCATGAATCTAGGACGTGGTTCAAAGAGGAAAGGAATGGGGGAAAGTAGTGGGAAAAGTTGTATCGCATAAATCTAGGACGTGGTTCAAAGAGGAAAGGAAGGGGCGAAAGTACTAGTTCAAAAAGGAAAGGAAGGGACAAGGCTATAGAGTTTGAGCAGGACTAGATTTGCTGCGCTCACATAGGGAAAGGTGTCTAAAGATAACAAAACTGGGACCAACACAAATATGCTCCTTGATTGTTTGTTCTTTGTTGCAACAGACTGTGCATGACCACGATACATCGGTAGATGCACATGGTGCTGGTGCGTCCACTGTCCCGTGCAACTCATTAGCTGTTGTTAATATATGGCCCTGTTTGGTTAAAAACTCCCTAGTCCCTACCTGGTTGGTTCCAGGGACTAAACATGGACTAGAGGTTATTAAATGACATGATAAAAGACCATGTTACCCCTAGTAATGAACTAATAGAAACAAGGTGCGATGCGTGGCAGGGGCAACTGTTGGAAAAAGTCCCAAAAAGACTCCCTCGGGGTCTTCTTTCTTTAGTCCCAAATGCCCACTTTTAGTCCTGAAAAGTCCCTCCTGTTTGGTTTAGATGTGACTGACACGGAGTTTTTTTAGTCCCTACAGCAAAATGTCCCTGTAAACAAACACCCTCTAATAATGCCGCTGGAGAATTGATGCAATGCCATAGTTAAAAGCAAACTACATGTTTAACAAATTTTATTGTTAATATAATCTCTATGTTAATATTAATCAATGCCACCGTTTGAGAAATGCTACTGTCTTGCTTTCTTTTCCATTTAGATAAGGTAGATGCTTCTTTTTGTTGGCTTCTATGTCATCCACCGTTATTGACCACTAATTGTTTCCTTTGCACCTCTGTGTAAACAGGGTTATCTACTTCACCTTGTTGCCATTGTGACCTTTTGTTGCACTGCACAAAACACTTTTGTTTTAAGAGTGTTTTGTGCAGTTCAACCAAAATGTCACACCGATAATATTGCTTGATCTTAGTGGAACTGCACAAGAGGAGATCTTACTTCCTATCCGTTAAGGCGAATTTGGTTCAGATCTTCTTCTTGTGAGTTGTTTGAATTCCGCATCATGAGAGGTCAGTACTAGCCTTCTTTCACATGATTCTGCAGTGTGCTTTCATATGTTGTGCTACTTGTATGATAATGTTGCTTGATTTTAGTGAACTGCACAAATGGAGACAAGACTTCCAATCTGTATGTGCACCGTAATATCCCATTGAGGTAAGATAAGGATATTTCACAACTGCTGGCATGTATTTTGCCACTTTCATCAGAAAATTAAGTTTAGTAGTATACTTGTGCTCCCTAATTGACATGGCAAATCTTACATTGAAGGTGAAGCTTGTCTGTTATTGAACCAAGTGATGACGGGGAAGAACAAGTGGAAGAAAAACAAAAATCAACACCCGGTGCTGTAATGAAGCACTGGAACTGTGATGACACAAGTAATGATATATTTTTGCATCTTAATTTATTGCTATGGCTGGAACGAGCAATTGTTTTGCCGCTGATTTGATGCCATACGTAATTATCTCTACTTGTGCAAATAGGGATCTTCTTTGAAGATACCATATATTTTAGTGGAACTGCACAAGAAGATGTTGGAAACATTAAACTAATCGAGGGGTATATAGTAAGCATGGCCACCCCCGTAGATAGCAACAGATGGTTCCCGAGAAGTGCTTCATCTATATGCTATACACAATCAGCCTCCTGACAAAGGTTGGTACTCGCCCACTGATTTCATCCATATGATTATGCTTTGTCATCTCTATTGCTGTTGTGCTACTGTTTAGATACTGTCATGAAAAAGTGGTATTGTCCTTGGGAAGTGCTTCATCTGTGCTGTTTTAAATATTTCCTTTCCTTTTTTTCAAGCAAACATGGATGCTAGCATTTAGTAGTCCTCTTGTCTTTGCACAACAGGATCATCTTCCTCTGAAGAAGAATATGGAGTACGTGAAGTGACTAGTTCCGATTATGCTAGGATGAAGAAGCACTGTCTATCTTCTCATCAGAAGGAGTAGTTGAAGGATGGTTACATTACTCCCCACAAGACCAAACTAACTTCAGCTCAGAAGGACTGACAAATCTCCATTTTTTGTTGTGATGCGCGAGTACAATGTTGTTCTAGGATTCTTTCTGGTGAGTTCCATCTTTCTAAAAGTGTGCTCTACATGGACCATGTATGTGCCTGTTGAAACTGTCAATTCATAGTACAGTTTGCTTTATACTAATCACTTTTTGTATTTGTGCAAATAGGGGTGCTCTGCTTGATTTCAACGGGAACTGCACAAAATGTTCATGAATACATCGAATCATTCATTTCCACCACAAGAAAGGAGGTGCCCATAAGTTCAAGGCGTTGCAACATATAAGGGCGAAATCATACAAGCTACGCGCGAATTTGGTTGATTTTGGTGGAATTGCACAAAAAGAACAGCTGGTTTATTTAGCACGAGTTGCCGTGTCAATGTCCAAACTGATGGCAAACCCTGCCCATTCCACAATCGTAGGCATTTGATATTTTGGAATGGGACAACGTTGTCAAATTTTGCTCATTGATTTTATCAAGATATGCGTTTGATATTTTCGAATGGGACGCCCTTTGCTGTCAGCAGCGGCGATCAATTTTTTCTTTATTCTTTAGTTGTGAAGTAAATATTGCCTCTGACATGTGAGTCGCTGAGATGCATAATCATCGATTGTTTTGAATGTTCTCTATGAATTGCCAGGCCTCTGTGTTTGATTGCAATGTACAGAAACGCTAAAAAGCTGCTCAAACTCTTTGTACTCATTCTGTTCCTTTTTACTTCGCACATTGTGAAAGTGCATACTTTTTTGTATAAGATTGGTCAAAGTAGAGATACTTTGACTGCAGAGAAAACTTGTATGCAGACTAGAAAGGACCGGAGGGAGTACATGTGAAACTGCTACAAACATGGTGATCACCCTGGGAATAATGCTAGTACGTATTGTTTTGCATGTTCATCCAATGCCAGTGATACAGGAATTCGAACTAATCGAAATAAATTCATTCATACACGGTCCGATTTCATATAAACATGCCGGATTTCATTACATTTCATACATTCTTCAACTAAAATGGGTGTTTGTGGCCACATGCATCTCCCAGATGCAGAGGCCGGGGGTCATCCTCCTTTTCGAAAAAAAACTAAAAAGGGGTGCGCTGGAGGTATAATTAATTAACCGAAGCTACCCACCTGTGTCTCGCTGAGCCGAACAGAAGCTTTAGTGACTTAACTGCAGGTGCAGTTGCGTAACTGACATGTGGCCTGTTGGGCCCACATGTCAGTCAGCCAACTGCACCAGCAGTTAAGTAGAAGCAGCGTTCTTCTCCAACGCAGCTCTCCGACTTCACGTCGCCGCCAAGAAGCTAACCGGCCGTCAATGGTCAACCCGCCTAGCTTGGCTTCAACCGGAGGGTAGCAGCGGTGGCCTTACTTGGACCCAAGCGGCGGCGACCTACCATGTTCTACACTTCCTCGTTTTCTATGTGGCGTGGCCTCGTTGGCAGCGGGGCGGGGCCTCAACGGAGCCAGCGATGCCTCTGTCTCGTTGCCGGCGGGCGGCGCCTCAGCGGAGCGGTGGAAATCCTTCCCCACGTTGCCGGCATGGTGGGGCCTCGGCTGAGCCGGCGATGTCCTCTGCCTCGTTGTTGGCGGGGTGGGGCCTCGGCGGAGCCGGCGGTGTCCTCTGCCTCGTTGTTGGCGCCGCGGGGCCTCGGCGGAGCCGGCGGTGTGCTCTGCCTCGTTGTTGGCGCCGCGGGGCGTCGGTGGAGCAGGGCGTCGTCGATGCCAGCGGAGCGGGGACTCGTCGGAGCCGTCATTGTCCTCTGCCTCGTCCTCGGTCTCGCCAAACAGCGCCTCGCCCGCTTCATCGCCCTCTTTGCTAGCCTCTTTGTAGGCGGCCGCAGCCTCTGCCACCCGCATGCAGTACTGCCAGCGCTCAAGGCGGCCCTTGTGGGCGGAGCGGTACGAGTCGAGCAGCGCCTCCTGCTCTGCCCGCTCCGCGGTGATCTGCTCCTCCGCTTGCAGGTGCTCCTAGAGGAGATGGTGGTTGTAGGCGGCGTCGGTTTGCGCCTCCCGGAACTCCTCCTCACACATCTGCCTCACCCTGTCCATATATTGGGCACGGGCCTCGCCGATGGTCATGGTGTAATGCACCGGCGAGGATGGCGCGGAGGAGGGGGTTGGTGCTGGATCGTCGACTACCATGTTCTCCATTGGGACGTCGTCGTTCTCCGGCTGCCTGCCGGCCAGCCGGTCGGCAGCAACGGCTGCTATCTCCTTGTGGTCCATCGTCCGCCCGTCCCAAAGAGCGCCGGAGCGCGAGGAAGCCATGGTGGGCAGTAGTGGTGTGGACAGGAGAAAGGCAACGGATGTGGATGACTGCGGCTATGGCTGGCGCAGCAGTTTATATAGCAATGGTGGGCAGGCGGAGGGACGGACGCGTGATGCTGGAGTAGCCGCCTCGGCAACCGCGTACCATTAATGTGTGCGGCAGATGGACGGACGGACGACACTTGTGTCGTTTGAAGGCGGAGCAATCGCCTACACCAGGAAGCGGGGCGGCCGACGCTGACTGTTTCGGGCGGAAAGCGCGCACGGGCGAGGAGATCACTTTACTTGGATATGATGACAATGGGGACCCACCAGGTCCATAGCCTCAAGTACGCAAGTGCCTCCTTATATATATATATATATATATATATATATAATTTATTTTGCTTCCTCCTAGTTTCCTGACATCACGGTCCCACACCATTGTCTACCTATGTACTCCCTCCTTTCCGATTTATAGGGCTTATCTCAAAATTTTAGTTTTTCCATTTTATAAGGCTCAATTTGGTTGTCTTCCATCACATGTTCAGATTCCAAGGTGCATTAAATCATTGCATGCAAGTATTAAGAGAAAATTGACCAATGCATGTACTTTATGCATGCATGCATTACAATTAAGCATTGATAAACATAATTTTTTGAGGATAACAAGAGCATTAATTAGGTGCTTTTGCAAAACTAGAAAAAGTATTCCACCACTCGCCATCTACCTTGATTGGTGAGATTTTTGAATTGAGCATTATAATCCGGAAAGGAGGGAGTAGTCAATAAATGAGAGAATTGCACAAGAAGCGGCCGACAGCTGGGACCAAGCAGCTCGAGCAGTATTTCTGTTTTTGAGGTGTGAGCACTGCAGAGTTTTTTGATGTTTACCCCAGATATTAATTTTTCTCCTCTGAACAACAACGAAAACATCGCTGCAGGTATTAACTAGGCGGGCTGTGGCCCGTCTAGCCCAGGCCAGATATCCAGCCCAGATATTAATTTTTTTCAAGCTGAAAATGGCTAGCCCAGCTATACTTTTTTTAGGAATACCCAGGCAAGGTCAAGTTGTTATTCTCCGCCCCGCTGGGCTGCAAATCTTTCCTAGGAGGGATGCATTAGGCTTAACAAGAAAATGGGCTTTAAGAAATAATAAATGGGATGTAATTATAAAAACTGGGTAGTAACTATAAAAAAATGCACCAAACAGTGATTACTTTATAAAATATTATTTTTGGAATATTGAAAATTTTAATTTCATTAATTGTTGCGAGTGGAATGTTTCGTTGGATTTTTATGCAATATAAATTTATATTGAAATTGTATTTAATCTGACTAAAATTTCGGGATAAAAATATTCGGATCCCATCAAAATGTGGGAAATTTTATTGAATTCTGTTTTGAACGGTTGGTTGAAATGGGCTGTACTTTTAACAAACTGTAAATGGGCTGTAGTAAATTCCATTAGAATTCAAAAATGGGCTACACATTCTTACAAATCTCAAATGGACTATAAGTTCTCTGCCACACACTTCTGGCCTTACTAAGTTGACGCGTCCCCTAAAAAAACAGAGTTGACGGGTATGCAAGGCTTTGTCAACTTATAGTCAACACACGGTTCTAGCAGCAGTGGCCGTTGGATGTCCATCCAACGGATGCCGTGCTTCTTCTTTAATCTCGGATATTCTAGCTTCACCTGCCCAAAAAATGATTCATCCCCCTGACATCTGGGGCGCACCATTTCGGAAGCTGACCTGTGGGCCTACTAAGTTGACATACCAAGGGCTTTATCAACTTAGTCAATATAAAAGATTCTAGCTGCAGTGACCGTACGTTGTCCATCCAACGACCGTCGTGATTCTTCAACCCCTGGTCTTCTTGCTCCAGCCGCCCAAAGCAGCGCCGGTCGTGCCGCCTGCTCCTACCTCCGTGGCCGGCTGTGCTGCCGCGGAGGCCTCACCGCCCCCTACTACTCCCACTGCTGGCCAGGCCATCCCTCCACTCACCCACACCCCCTGTTATTCTGCGGCGACGGCAGCGTAGCCGAACCAGTGAACCCTCGTACTCCTCTCCGCGTGTGCATCCACTGCCGCGTCTTCCTTGGCTCCGCGTCGACCCCTTCCTAGGCCTCGCCGTCATCCACCGCCGTGGTGCTCTCGGTGCGGCGTGGTCAACGTGGTCAAGGAACGACTTCCATCGGATTTGGACTGTACGTGGAGAGGCTGACAGCTGGGTCCACGGCAGCCGCAAGTAAGTGCCTCCTTATTACGCGCAAAATAATTATTCCTCCACCTGACAGCGGGGCCCACCGGACGGGCCACCGTATTTCGCAAAAAAAATGATTCGCCCCCTGACTGCTGGGACCCACGAGCTACATCTTCGCACGCAAGCAAGTGCGCCCGAAAAAAAACAATTCGTCCCCCTGACAGCTGGGACCCACCAGCTACATCTTCGCACGCAAGGAAGTGCGTCCGAAAAAAAACAATTCGCCCCCCGGCTGCTGGGACCCACCAGCTACACCTTCGCACGCAAGGAAGTGCGTCTGAAAAAAAACGACTCGCCCCCTTACTGCTGGGACCCAGCAGCTACACCTTCGCACGCAAGGAAGTGCATCCGGGCAAAAAAAAACGATTCGCCCCCCCTGACTGCTGGGACCTAGCAGCTACACCTTCGCACGCAAGGAAGTGCGTCCGGGAAAAAAACGATTCACCCCCCTGACTGCTGGGACCCACCAGCTACATCTTCGCAGGCAAGGAAGTGCCTGACAGTCGGGACCCACCTGGTCGAAGCGTACGTAGTGTTGTCATCCTGGTCGCGAACATGTACGTACATACTGGTTCATGTAGAGGCGCGCACGTGTCGTAGTAGATGCGCGCACATGTCGTAGTAGAGGTGCGCACGTAGCATGTACACGTACGTACAGCGGCCAGGGTGCAAGAAAGAAAATACGGTCACGTATGTGTGCATACGGGCGGGGTCTCGAACGCCTAGTCGCGCATACGTACGGCAAGGGATCGTGTTCATGGGGAGGCAACGGAATGTGTCGTGTTCATGGGGCAGAATGCATCGTGTTCATGGGGAGGCAACGGAATGCGTCGTGTTCATGGGGAGGCAACGGAATGTGTCGTGTTCATCGGGAGGCAGCGGAACACGCGGGAGCCAACCGGCTGGGTCGGAACGGAATGCGTGGTCGTGTTCATCGGGAGGGATTGGACGGAACAGGCGATGGAAACGAGGCCTGGCATACCGCACAACGGAGGAAATGGACCTCCTACGTTCGGAACGCGGTCCTGTTGATCAGGAGGGGTGTGGCGTACCGCAAAACGGAGGAAACAGACCTCCTACGGTCAAAACGGGGGTTCTGTTGATCGGGAGGGGTGTGGCATACCGCAAAACGGAC
>NC_057807.1:84279453-84319085 GCF_018294505.1 Triticum aestivum
AAAACGGGACTCCACGGGATACTGTTCATCTCCACCGTCGACCTCCTCCAGCCTCCACGGGCTACCGTCGACCTCCTCCAGCCTCCACGAGCTCCTGTTCATCCAGCCTCCACCACGCGCTACTCCACCGGCTACTATTCAACCACCCCTCCACGGGCACCCCTCCACCGTCTACTGTTCATCCAGCCCTCCACACCACGGGGTCCTGTTCAACCACCCCTCCACGGCCACCCCTCCACCGTCTACTGTTCATCCAGCCCTCCACACCACGGGTTCCTGTTCATCCAGAGGCAACGCCACCGCTCACTGTTCATCCAACCCCCCCCTGCAACGCTCACTGTTCATCCCAGAGGCAGCATCGATCGGCTTTAGTTAGTAGCGGTAGCGAAGGAATCGCTCCATCGGGTTCAGTTAACTGCCATCGATCGATCGCTCGGGTTCAGTAACGCATAGTCTGCAGTGCAATCGCTTGGGTTCAGTTAGAGCCCAACACCTCACTTGGGTTCAGTTAGAGCCAACGCCTCGCACACACGCGCGTACGTACAAGAGAAACGCGCATCGCTCGGCCCCCGACCTCCCACTGTAACGGGCAACTCCCCGAAATTTTCCTCCCCCTTGCTTCTACCACGGTTTTTTCCGTCATGGACGGCCCAAAGAATGTCATGCAGCTGCGTCTCCGGCCCGCCCAGGACAAAAAGCCCATTTTCTGTCATGATTTTTTGTCATAAAAGTAGGAGCCCACCACATCTATGATGATACCGGGTTTTGTCACAATTATCGTCATAGAAGTGTCATATGTATGAAAGAAATTTTTTTTGTTCGGCCCAAAATGTCACGGATGTGTCTTTTTTTTGAAGTGTTGAGACACCAATTTTAGTGATGAGCTTGGACTGAAGCATTTATATAAATCATAGTTCTGCAAATCCTGCACAGAGTTTAAACAACATATGCCCTAGCGACTTAACTTAAGAGCCAGGGCGGGTAACCACCCAAATGTAGTCTTATCCTGCACACAAGTAGATCACAAGAACCCTTGGCGGTTTGCCGGAGGGCGGGTACTAATACCTCACATATAACCACTGTGATATTGAAATTGTACTGTCGGTTTACATGACCTGTGCAGTAAGGGTGATAACCCAATCCTTAGAAGCCAGTGCTTCCACATAGATGATCATTGTCATAAGCTGGCGACTTATAGTCAAAAGTCAAGCCGGGTTAAACATAAAACACTTATATACATTTGACATATATTCCAAAAAAGGTCTCAAGTCAAACCCAAAATTGTTCGCAAAAAAGACTTAAAAATTTAAGGCTTCTGATTTGTATATGATCAGAAAACCGTTCCGAAGGGGTTGAGCTAAGATTCGAATACAATCATATAGCCCCTAGTGGCTTTGGCGTTGCCGATCAAGAGGGTACCGACAAATATGTTCTCTTTGGTTCGAATACGACCTATGTTTGAACAGGAAGCCCCCAAATGACCTTGAGAGTTGTTTAACGATGCTGATTCGAATACGATCCACGTCAGACCCAAAAGAGGTTAAGCTATGGTTCAGATACGATCAAGAAGCCCCCTAGTGAGTTTGGCAGTGTGCCGATCAAAAGGGTTTCAACAGCTATGTTCTATTTGGTTCGAATACGACCTATGTTTGAACAGGAAGCCCCCAAGTGACCATATATTAGCATTGCACTGATCAAAAGGGTACCCACAGCTATGCTCGATGAGCAGGAAGCCCCCAAGTGACCATAATTAGATAAGCCGTAAGGCAGGATACCTATGTTTGAACCGCGCATCATGGCAACAAGCTCTTTTTGGCAACCTTAAATTTTTCTTAGAACTCGAACTTGCGAGAGATTAATTCTTTTTGAACCGGAAGTTTAAACCGGATTTGAAAGCTTCAAAAAATTTGTGAGGAACAAATTTACCTTGAGCCAGATTTTGAACCGGATTTGAGAGCTTCAAAAATTTGTGAGGGACAAATTTACCCTGGGCCGACTTTTGAACCAGATTTGAGAGCTTCAGTGCTATGTGGGAGAAAGATGTCTCTTGAACCGGATTTTAAACCAGAGTCCTTATTTTGAGCCAGAAATCTTCTGACGGCTTTTAAATTTTCATCGATCTAGCAGTAACCTCTAGGGCCCGGGTTATTTTTCCCTTCAATGACCCGGAGTTCTTGAATTCATTGAAACCGGCCAATTCTGCTGAGTCATGTCATTGTAGCCCCCGAGTCTCAAGACAACTCAAGGAGTTGGCTTGAGATTCCCCATATTTGACCATGATATAAACCGGTATAAGTCTTTCAACAGCTCAGTGATACAACTCGTCCTGCATTGGAGAACTTGCAAGCCAGAGTAATTGCTCTTTTAAAGAAAGCAATATAATATAAAAATATACTAGATAGATTTCACCTGATATGTTAAGTCAGAAATTATCTACAACGGAATTGATGATTTACCATGGTGAAGCTGAAATTAACCACGGCCGAGTCGGTCGTTGGCACGAACAGATGAGTCGGTCGTGGTGTTGTAAGTCGGTGCGGATGGGCGAGTCAATTGCAGGCATGGTAAGACACACGGACGGCGAGTCAATCGCAGCGTCATAATCCGGACAGACGAGTGAGTCGACCGTGGGGGCGGTACCGGCAAGTTGATGCAGATCGAGCTGTACGGGAGGCGGCTTGTGCACACCCGTTCAATAGCAAGAGGGCGCGGACGCCAGTGCATGATGATGCTGACGCACACTCCATAGGCACGGCATGACACCACCTTTATAATAAATAATGGTCCCGCGAAAGAAAAATACGACAGACCAGAGTAATTGTTCTCAAACAATTCAATATGTACTGAAAATAAATAGGGCGAATAGCACCTGGAACTTTTGTCGGATGAACATAGACGCTGGTTGCAACATATGCATGTACATGCTCTCCGATGATGGACGCAGCGTCTGCTAGATCGTGGCCATGGATTTGACTGGCCGTCACACTACTTGTTGCATTCGATTGTCTCTTCTTTGGACTTCAGTTGGCCTTGTGTGATAGTACATGGTCTTCCACATAATTAGGCTTGCTCTTCCAAAGCCTAGGATTCCATGCCCAAGTCACTTGACGCAAATAGTAGAAAATTATAACTCTTGGCCCTGTGCGGGCTGCAACAGTGATACTAGCAATTTTCACCGGCCTAGTGGCCACCCGTGGCACATGCACCCATGATGCTTTGGCCAGATACGCTATCGTGGCACACTTTATTTTTGTTTTAATCCAGTCGATGGAACTGCAACAGGAGGTCTCCTCTTTTCCCTTAATTTACTCAAGGTTTGAGTTGATAGAATGTATCTCTTCCACGTAGAGCGTAGCAATTGTCCGAACGTGTGCTGCTGCAATTTTTCTCAGGAGTAGTAGCGGCCATGAATATATAAAAAACAACAGCAACAACTTGCAGCTAGTAGATCGATGTATAGGGCTTTGTTGGAAATCTTCTTTGAACTCTTTAAACGCCGGGCACACCAGGTATGGCATTTGAAAACTAAAAACTTGCTGGGTAGCGCCATCATGTTGACTGGAGCATAGACTATTATGCATGGATCTTTGAGAGAGCTTGATTCATAGCAGAGGGGCGCTGAGTTTCCATGGGCACAACAGAGGCGAAACCTTCTTTGGATGGGAGGAGGCTCTGCAATGGTGCGGCACGGCCGGCTCGGCAACTGACGACCGTTATGGGGTGAGGGCCGGCTCGGGACCTGACCATGGCGGATGAGTAACGCTGGTCGGCGACTCGAGGCCGCGGGAACAGCTTGCAGGCGCTACTGTGTTGAAGCGGCCAAAGCGGCGGAGATAACTGGCGCTCGAGACAAGCTGAGCTGAGACGGCCGACAGCTTAGAGACGGACTCCGGCGGGAGCGGCGACTCGAGGCGAGGCGGCTCTGCTGTTGGTGTCAAAACCGGCGGATCTTGGCTAGGGGGTCCCAAACTGTGCGTCTAGGCAGATGGTAACAGGAGACAAGGGACACGATGTTTTTACCCAGGTTCGGGCCCCCTCGATGGAGGTAAAACCCTACTCCTGCTTGATTGATATTGATGATATGGGTAGTACAAGAGTAGATCTACCACGAGATCAGAGAGGCTAAACCCTAGAAGCTAGCCTATGGTATGATTGTTGTTCGTCCTACAGACTAAAACCCTCCGGTTTATATAAGCACCGAAGAGGGTTAGGGTTACATAGAGTCGGTTACAATGGTAGGAGATCTACATATCCGTATCGCCAAGATTGCCTTCCACGCCAAGGAAAGTCCCATCCGGACACGGGATGAAGTCTTCAATCTTGTATCTTCATAGTCTAGGAGTCCGGCCAAAGGCTATAGTCCAGCCATCTGGACACCCCCTAATCTAGGACTCCCTCAGTAGCCCCTGAACCATGCTTCAATGACGACAAGTCCGGCGCGCATATTGTCTTCGGCATTGCAAGGCGAGTTCCTCCTCCGAATACTTCATAGAAGATTTTGAACACAAGGATAGTGTCTGGCTCTGCAAAATAAGTTCCACATACCACTGTAGAGAGAATAATATTTACACAAGTTCAATCTGCTGACGTATTTTGTGGTGTGACATCACACCATGGCCAAGCCTTTATTTGAATCATTTTTACTGTCCCACCTCAGCGCGTTTAGCGAGGCGGTTTCCTTGGCACGTCTTGCCGAAGCAGAGATCCTGTCCCCTTATTCCGGAATTCTCATTAATAGGGGTGTGGGTAACCCAGTCATGCCCGTTGGCACGTCTCCTCTATCGAAGGCGAGTCCCGAACGGTCACGAGGAAGGCTCTTGGTATTCAACCTCTTTATAAAGAGACCAAGGCTCCACTTGTTTCTTTCAATCTCAATCGAATCCGCCCCTCGCCTCAAGTTCCAACACCCAAAGCTCCAGATACAGGCGCTTCGGACCTTCGATGATGTCCGGCTCCGACCTGCAAGGCCGGTGGATGCCTTCCTCCATTATGGAAGAAGACTTGCAAAGGCTAAGAGATGCCAGGCATCTAACCGGTGAAATTTCGCATAGGCTGCCTGCCCAAGGGCAGGTTATTCCCACTCCCAAGCCCGGTGAAAGCATGGTGTTCGCGTCTCACTTCCTTCGGGGGCTAAGCTTCCCGACGGACCCCTTCGTGAGGGGGCTCATGTTTTATTATGGGTTGGAATTTCACGACTTGGATCCGGAGTCCATCCTCCACATCTCATCATTCATTGTCGTATGCGAAGCCTTCCTCCGCATTACCCCTCACTTTGGATTGTGGCTCAAGACCTTCAAAGTGGAGCCGAAGATGATCAAGGGGCAGCAGGCAAAGTGCAGAGGGGCTGTTATAAGCAAGAATGCTGATGCTCCGTGGCCCGAGGGCTCTTTTCAAGAGGAGCTCAGCCTGTGGCAACAAGAGTGGTTTTATATCACAGCCCCTAGGGGCACCAAATGGGTGGCGCCACCTGCCTTTCGCTCGGGTCCTCCACCGCGGCTGGCGTCATGGGTCAATAAAGGACTTGACTGGGGGCCGTCCAAGGACGTGCCCTTGCTGTAGGGCCGCATTCAAGATCTCCTAGAGAGAGAGATCACTCTGGTTGTAGTAGCGCAGGTCATGCTGATTCGTCGCATTCTGCCCCGCAGACGTCGCCCCCTCCGCCTGTGGGAATTTAACCCGGAGGGACCACGAGCTCTCCAACATTTTATGGGCGTGACGCTCGTGGTGATGTACAAGCTTTTCTTCGGATCACAAGCGAAGTGTCCGGACTTGACCGAGGACGCAGGTTTGAGCTGCAATCGCCCGGATACTCAAGTAAGTAGCCCTGTACCCGGACACACTATCCCATATTTATCATGAATCTGCCCTCAAAAGAGATGTCCCTTGAATAGGAGTGGATAGCGAAAGCAAAGCTAATCAGGTGTCCGGCCCCCCTCCCTGAGACCACGCCGGATCCCGTGTTAACCAGGATGCTGGCGGTTGTACCTTCGGAAGAAGGTGAAGGGGGGAACAAGGAAGCTACCGCCTCCTCGAAGGAGGCTGTCAGGAAAGGAGGGATCGAGAATCCCTCCATCCAAGGGAAGAAGAGGACCGCCTCTGAAGACCCGGAGACCATGGTCTCAAAGCGGGGGAAGAAATCTTCGTCAGAGGGTCCTGCGTCGAGAGATGCCTCGGCCGCATTATGCCCCCAAGGGGATCAGCCCTCCACCGAGCCGTAAGTACAAGGGGATTTTTTATTAAAATAAAGGATATCCCTGCCCTATTTCTAACGAAGATAACTGAAGTTTTACCTTGTAGTTCGGATCTCAGCCCTTCTCAGCAGAGCTCATTTTCGGGGGATCTTCGTTCGGAGATGATTGAGAGCGAAACGCCTCCCCCTGCTGTACCGTCGTGCGAGGCGGGCGACCCTGAGGTGTCGTCGCGGAGGGTTTCTCCGAGTCCGGCGGAGCCAGAAGGCAGTCATATTTCCCCTCAAAGCCCTTCGCGTCCGGCCTTCGAAAAAGGCCATTGGACGAGTCCGGCACCTCCTCGTGTATGGTCGGAGGAGCTGAAGGATCTTCTCGGGCGAGCGTCTATCTCAGAAGATCACCGTGTGTTAATGGGTACAATGATCGAAAGGATTTCATCCGCTGAGAGCAGATTGCACGAAGCCATCACAAGTTTACTGACAGGTTTTGAGGTACGCAAAATGGTGTACCTTCTGACAGTTCCGCCTATAAAATGCGCCCTGTGTAGATAGTAGCCCCTGTTGCTCGGTGTGTTGTCAAAAAATGACAGCACGCCGAGGATCACAATCCCAGGTATAATATGTCGCCCTTCCTATGTAGGTGGCGAAGGGTCCGGTGGCTGGCCGGACTGATAAATTTGCTGAACTGAAGTGGCAACTTGACGTGGCGGATGCCGACGTCGCGCTTGTCAATAAGCGACTTGACGAGTCACAAGGTATGCAATTTCTCCGTGGACACCTGGTAAGGGAGCTTGATGCCCGTGCCTTACAACAAGTATGCTTGATGCAGATGGTGCCGCTGCCATGGAGAACCTGCGGGCGGAACTCGCCCGAGCCAAGGAGCAGGCCAGAAGGAGTGATGCGGTTGCCTTAAAGGCGGCCGAAGAGCTAAAAGCCGAACAGGCTGCTCACTGTCGAAGCAAGAAGGAAATGGCTGAGATGGCCGTGGAGTTGAAGAATGCTGCCGACCGCTGCAAGCTTATTGAAAAAGAAGATTGAGAAGTACAAGAGGACCTGAAGAAGGCCGCTACCGAGGCCAAGGATGCTCGCTCTGCGATGAGAGCTATGAAGGAGGAGTTGCGTCAGGCCAGAGATATCGCGGCTGGAAAGCCCTTTCTGCTGTGGAGGAAATTCATGGATCCTAAATATGCTCAGTTGGACCGGCTGTGGAGTGCGGAGGATGCTTATCTGGACTTGGCGGCAAGTGCCGCGGACGCGGTCGAACACTTCTGAGATCAAGAGGATCACGAAATGGCAAAGGTTTTTTGGTCGCAGTTCCATAATCCAGAGCGCCCACTTCCATTAACCGATCGCTTGGCCGAATGGGCGGAGCTGAATAGGTTATCCGGACTTGCCATGAAGGATGTCGTGAGTCTTTTGTGCCCGAAGAGGCCTGAGCTGAAGAGTTATTTTGGCTTGGTGCAACAGTTCCTTGGTGCGGTGCCGCATATCAATGCAATGAGAAGGTCGGCATGCATAGAGGGTGCGCGGATGGCTCTTGCCCATGTCAAGACATACTAGGCGGAGTTGAAGGCCACCGATGTTGCATCCCAAGATTCGGACGGAAGCCGAGTACCTCTCGAGCACTATTTTCAGGAAGTTCTGCAGGGCGCTCGTTTAATAGAGACGCAGTGCTCGAAGGATATTATGTTCGAATAACATGTATTATTGTGAAACAATGTTTTGATGAAATATAAAAGCTTTTTATACTTGTGCCTTCAAGAATTGAAACATCTCCTATGCGGCCGTTAATGTATATGTGTATATAACCTAAAAGATGGCAGTCTTTGGCTTCAGCCCCCACGCATATAATGCGGGGGTGTTTGCAAAAGGCGTGTTTTCACACTTGATCCAACGTCTTGGTCCTATAAAGGAGGTGGTAGCGCAGCAAACTAGGCAACCGGACTATAATGCTTTATCACTTTCACTTAGCCATAGGAGTTTGACAGTGGGGCTACTATATAGCCCCTAGGGGCACCGCGCTCACCCGAATTCGGGGCGCGTATGTGCCTGACCAGGAAATGGCCCTTCGTCTATGCGGAGGAATCCTAAAGATTCTGGCGGGTCATCGAGTGGTTGACCAGTCTCATGCTATATCATGACAATCAGTTTTCGGCTTTCTCTACTGAGGTGCTTGCCTGGACGAACCAGGGCACAATCGCAGTAGTTCTCCTGGTGCCGCGTTAGCCGATAGAGCGGAATGTAAGGCAGCAAAAGACAGGAGCCGGGCAAACCCAACATTTGACCAAAGACATGATTCGGAGCTGATGCATATAAGGCCTAACTCGAGACGCCGAACACTCCCTAAGGTATTCGGTCTTTATGAAAATGGGCCAAACGACGCCCTTGGTAATAAGCCCCTGGTGTCCAGGTACGCGCAAAATTCTAACGTGGCCCATGCCAAAATGCCAGCCTCCTCCTTGGTTATAGCAAGAAACCAGGGGATGTGTATCAACAAGAGACAGTAAAAAAGGTTTACGCAGGGTCTTAATCTGAAAAGAATCCTTGTAACGGGTCCCTACTGCACGTCTGCGCCTATGTCTCCGTTGTGCCATATCCTGGACGGGTGTAGCATGGTGTTCATCTGTAAAAGAGAGGAACTTAGTTGAAAAAGATCGTGCGAAAATGTACGTTATATTACATAAACAAAGTACGATTCAAAAAATGAATAAAATTGAGCTTTATTGTCTCTTGATGTATATGTGCGGAGCCCCTTGTTCGGGGGTATGCGGCTGGTAAGCCCTTGTATGTTTACACCGGACTCGTCTAACCGTGTCCGGGGTCTGAACGACCTGTTCATGTGCTTGGATTAGTGAAGCCGGTTTAGTGTGTGGTTGTCAAGGCTGTCATACAATCTTCCGCGCTCGAGGAACACTCGATATTTCCCTTTAAGGAGATGATGCCTCGCGGACCAGGCATTTTAAGTGTAAGGGATGCATAATGCGGTATTGCGTTAAAGCGAGAGAAAGCTTCGCGTCCCAGGAGTGCTTGGTAGCTACTTGTAAATGGGGCGAGGTGGAAGTTTAGGTTTTCGCGGCGGAAGTTGTCGGGTGAGCTGAACACAACTTCTAGCAGTAGAGAGCCCGTACAATGGGAATATGGGCTTGGCATTACCCCTTGAAAGGAAGTATTGCTGTCAGTGTCAAAACCGGCGGATCTCGGGTAGGGGGTCCCGAACTGTGCGTCTAGGCGGATGGTAACAGGAGACAAGGGACACGATGTTTTTACCCAGGTTCGGGCCCTCTCGATGGAGGTAAAACCCTACTCCTGCTTGATTGATATTTATGATATGGGTAGTACAAGAGTAGATCTACCACGAGATCAGAGAGGCTAAACCCTAGAAGCTAGCCTATGGTATGATTGTTGTTCGTCCTACAGACTAAAACCCGTTTATATAAGCACCGAAGAGGGTTAGGGTTACACAGAGTCGGTTACAATGGTAGGAGATCTACATATCCGTATCGCCAAGCTTTCCTTCCACGCCAAGGAAAGTCCCATCCGGACACGGGACGAAGTCTTCAATCTTGTATCTTCATAGTCCAGGAGTCCGGCCAAAGGCTATAGTCCGGCCATCCGGACACCCCTAATCCAGGACTCCCTCAGCTGCAGCCAGGGACAAGCCCAGGGCGGCGCCAGCGACTAACAGTGACGGGGCAACTCATACAGGGCAGCTTGGCGGCAGGAGCAAAGGTGCTCAGGCGGCGCCACGACACGGGAGCAACAATAGGCGTTCATCGGCGCGAGGGACGGATACGACACAGGCGGGTTGGCGGATGAAGTGGAGGTGCGCTGGCGGCTCATAGCAGAGTCAAGGCCGTGGAAACGGCGGCTCAGAGGCGAGGCCGGCTTTAACACAGCCGGCAGCGACAACTTGGGATCAGTCCAAGGCGGAGGCTCAACGGCGGCTGCGGGCGACTCATTACGAGGCGCGACGACGGAGGCTCGAGGCGGGGCGGACGGGGCGTCAGCCAAAAACTGCCAAGCCAGCCCGATGCAGCGGCGGGTCAATGTTCAGCCGGCTCGGAACGAAGCCATGACCGCAGAGTCTGAATCCAATCCCGTCCATGTCCTCGTCCGGGTAGCTCTTGGTTTGACTTTTTCTCTCGTGCTAATGGATCATTGGATGGATCACTTTTTGCCTTCACATCTGAAATTGGTAGTACCAGTAGGCCGGCGGCTTTCTCACGAAGGAATTAATACCAAATATGAGTCGAAGCCGTCTGGACTCAAGACAACGTAATAGTGCATGGGCAGCAAAACTTTGATTGTCTCGGTGACTTGTGATTCTTATTGATCTCGGCGACTAGAGACATCTATCCGATTTGACAGCTCGTGTAGCATCGGCGGCATACAGAGTACCAAACCCTAATTTCTTCCTCGACTTCAATCTTAAGAATCATCATCTGAAAAAAAATTGCAAACTCCTCGATCCCTGGGTAGATCCCTCCAAGAACTCATCACCACCATGCGCAGGCCCCATGGTGGGCGCCAACTGTCGTAGAATTATCACGACACATGTCCTTAGTGTGAGGACTTAGTCGCGAGGCCAACGCATCTATGCGGTAGCTTGAGAGGGGTTAGGCGGAATCGAGAGACGCAACACAAGAGAAGGATTTAGACAGCTTCGGGCCCCGGGAAATATCATCCGGTAATAACCCTACATGCTGTTTGTGGCTAGGTCTCATTATGATCATGAGGGATTCGCCGGTAAGCCGGCTATTTGTGTCTAGCCCTAGAGATTGTTTCTTATTGCCTCTCCCTCTTGGGGTGCCCTGCCCCTCCTTATATAAGTTGAAGGGGTGGGTTACATGTGGAGTCCTATTAGGATTAGGACTAGTCTATTACAAGTGGAGTCCTAGTCTTGCTTCCTTTGTAAGGGGCTATTCCTTACGCTTTCCTCTTAAGCCGACCCATCATAACATAAGCCGGCCTTCTGGGCCTTGGGCCTTGTCATCCGTTTGACCCGCCGTCGGGGCCATTAGTGAGTCGCCAGGCTTATGAGTCGTCAAACCAGTGATCGCCAGACTTGTGAGTCACAAATCCTCCGGCGGGTTACTAATGAAATGCCAAGTCCGGCCGGGTCATACCGCGGGGTATATCCCCGACATGTTCAGATCTGAAATCATGGCACTCGGGCCCTAGTGACAAGCATTAAGCATAGCAAAGTCATAACAACATCAATCTCAGAACATAGTGGATACTAGGGATCAAACCCTAACAAAACTAACTTGATTACATGGTAAATCTCATCCAACCCATCACCGTCTAGCTAGCCTACGATGGAATTACTCACGCACGGCGGTGAGCATCATGAAATTGGTGATGGAGGATGGTTGATGATGACAACGGCAACGAATCCCCCTCTCCGGAGCCCCGAACAGACTCCAGATCAGCCCTCCCGAGAGAGATTAGGGCTTGGCGGTGGCTCCATGTCATAAAACGTGATGAAACTTTCTCCCTGATTTTTTTCTCCCCGAACATCAATATATGGAGTTGGAGTTGAGCTCGGTGGAGGTCCAGGGGGCCCACGAAATAGGGGGCGCGCCCAGGAGGAGGGGCGCGCCCCCTGTCTCATGGACAGGGTGTGGGCCCCCTGATCTTGATTCTTTCGCCAGTATTTTTTATATTTTCAAAAAAGTGCCTCCGTGGATTTTCAGGACATTCCGAGAACTTTTCTTTTCTACACATAAAACAACATCATGGCAGTTCTGCTGAAAACAGCGTCAGTCCGGGTTAGTTTCATTCAAATCATGCAAGTTAGAGTCCAAAACAAGGGCAAAAGTGTTTGGAAAAGTAGATACGTTGGAGACGTATCAACTCCCCCAAGCTTAAACCTTTGCTTGTCCTCAAGCAATTCAGTTGATAAACTGAAAGTGATAAAGAAAAACTTTTACAAACTCTGTTTGCTCTTGTTGTTGTAAACATGAAAAGCCAACATTCAAGTTTCAGCAAATATTATGAACTAACCGTACTCACAATAACACTTAGGTCTCACAATTACTCATATCAATAGCATAATCACCTAGCGAGCCATAATAATAAAACTCGGATGACAATACTTTCTCAAAACAATCATAACAAGATATAAAAAAATGGTATCTCGCTAACCCTTTCTGAGACCGCAAAACATAAATGCAGAGCACCTTTAAAGATCAAGGACTGACTAAACATTGTAATTCATGGTAAAAGAGATCCAGTCAAGTCATACCCGATATAAACCAATAGTAAGGAATGCAAATGATAGTGTGCTCTCCAGCGGGTGCTTTTTAATAAGAAGGGTGATGACTCAACATAAAAGGAAATAGATAGGCCCTTCGCAGAGGGAAGAAGGGATTTGTAGAGGTGCTAGAGCTCGATTTTAAAATAGAGATTGAGTAACATTTTGAGCGGCATACTTTTGCTGTCAACGCAACAACTATGAGATGGTTGTATCTTCCATACTACATGCATTATAGGCAGTTCCCAAACAGAATGGTAAAGGTTTATACTCCCCCAACCACCAACAAGCATCAATCCATGGCTTGCTCGAAATAACGAGTGCCTCCAACTAACAACAACCCTGGGGGAGTTTTGTTTAATTATTTTGATTTGCTTTGATCTTTTTGGATCATGGGACTGGGCATCCCGGTTACCGGCCCTTTCTCGTGAATGAGGATCGGAGTCCACTCCTGTTGAGAATAACCCACCTAGCATGGAAGATATAGGCAGCCCTAGTTGAAACATGAGCTGCTCGAGCATACAAAACAGAATTTCATTTGAAGGTTTGGAGTTTGGCACATACAAATTTACTTGGAACGGCAGGTAAATACTGCATATAGGAAGGTATAGTGGACTCATATGGAACAACTTTGGGGTTTATGGAGTTTGGATGCACAAGTAGTATTCTTGCTTAGTACAGGTGAAGGCTAGCAAAAGACTGGGAAGCGACCAACTGAGAGAGCGACAACAGTCATAAACATGCATTAAAATTAATTTACACAGAGTACAAGCATGAGTAGGATATAATCCACCATGAATATAAATATCATGAAGGCTATGTTGATTTGTTTCAACTACATGCGTGAACATGTGCCAAGTGGAGTCTCAATTCATTCAAAGGAGGATACCATCCCATCATACCACATCATAATCATTCTAATAGCATGTTGGCACGCAAGGTAAACCATTATAACTCATAGCTAATCAAGCATGGCACAAGCAACTATAATCTCTAAATGTCATTGCAAATATGTTTACCTCATAATAAGCTGAATTAGAAACGATGAACTCATCATATTTACAAAAACAAGAGAGGTCGAGTTCATACCATCTTTTCTCATCTCAATAAGTCCATCATATATCGTCATTATTGCTTTTCACTTGCACGACCGAACGATGTGTATAATAATAAGAGTGCACGTGCATTGGACTAAGCTGGAACCTGCAAGCATTCAACTCAAGAGAGAAGACAAGCAATATGGGCTCTTAATTAAATAAACAATCATGCATATGAGAGCCACTAAGCATTTCAATATGGTCTTCTCGACCCCCAAAGGAAAGAAAATAAAACTATTTACACGGGAAAGTTCCCAACAAATAAGAAGAAGAAATGGAAATCTTTTTGGGTTTTCATTTTAATTCTACTACAAGCATGGAAATTAAACTAACTAATTGTTTTGGTTTTTCTTAAGGTTTATCAAACACACAAGAAGAAAGCTAGAAAAAGAAAATTAAACTAACATGGATAATACAATGAAAGAGTATGAACACCGAAGACTAGTGTGTGAACATGAATGTAAAGTCGGTGAGAAATACGTACTCCCCCAAGCTTAGGCTTTTGGCCTAAGTTGGTCTAGTACCAAGGACCGCCTGGCTGGTATTCATAAGTGAAACTGGGGTCGTACTGAGATGCAGCGGCAACCGCCTCCTGACCTGCGGCGTGTTGGCGAGCTGCCTCCACTCTCCCCTCGTGTTCAGCTGCTTCCTCCCTGGTGACAACAAATCTTACTTTTGGCTGATAATCAAAAAGGTGGGGAGCAGGAAGAGTAACATGGACGACGTTGCGTCTGTCATAGATTAGTCAATATTCAAGGAATTGTTCATTCCTCCTTAGAAACTGATGATTGACAATAGCTTCATAATCCAAATAAACAGGAGGTATCAACATATCTCCCTCTCGTGGGGCTATACCAAGATAATTAGCCACACGGGTTGCATAAATTCCCCCAAATAAATCTCCCTTTCTACTATTATTCTGCAACCTACCTGCAACTATTGCCCCCAAATTATAACCTTTATAACCTAACACAGCACTCTTGAGGACACACAGATCAGGGACGCACATATGACATGCTTCATCCTTACCGTTAATGCATCTACCAATGAAGAGAGCAAAATAATGTATGGCAGGAAAATGAATGCTCCCTATGGTAGCTTGTGCTATGTCCCTGGATTCTCCCATAGTAATACTAGCAAGGAAGTCTCTAAATTCAGATTTGTGAGGATCATTAATATTACCCCACTGCGGAAGTTTGCAAGCAGTTGTAAAATCCTCTAGGTCCATGGTGCAAGATGTATCATAAATATCAAATATGACACTAGGAGAATTACGCGCATAGTTATATTTAAACCTCCGCACAAAGGAATCAGTCAATTGATAGTACTGAGGACACTTATCTTGTAAGAAGTCCTCCAGCTCGGCATTACGCACAAATGCGTCAAATTCCTCCTTAAAGCCTGCTTCGACCATAAAATTATCGGATGGCCACTCACAAGCTCGTACATTCGCGTCCCTCTCGGCAATTCAACATCTTGCTCACGTATAGCAATCCTGGGCCCTTTCTTCACCGAGGAACCACCTTGGTACATTCTTCTAAGCATAATTCTTTTTCTGAAATAATTCTGAAATTTTAGTAACTTGAAAATAAAAGTGAATAAAACTAAACAAGATTGGTAGCAACTACTCCTACAAGTGCCTAGAGCCTATATCATGCATTAGAATTGCTTGGGACCTCATAAATTTAACATGCAAGCTCAAGAACATGGTCACCTATGCAGAAAAAATTTGCAATGAATAAAGGACTAGAACAAAAACTAATTGGACCAATGGAGGAATCACATACCAAGCAACAATCTCCCAAAGCAGTTTTGTGAATGGAGGTTTGAGCAAGGAGATCAAAAATCGCAGCAAAATGAGCTAGAACTGATGCTTGAGCTGGATGGGGATTTTTTGGGGTAGAAAATGAAGTGTGTGGGTGCTGGCATAAGTGGAGGGGGGCCACCAGGGGCCCATGAGACAGGGGGGCACGCCCAGGTGGGGTGGGCACGCCCTCCACTCTCGTGGCCTGCTGCTTGCCCCTTATGCAGTGTTTCCAGTGCCTAAAATCCTCAAATATTCCATAAAAAATCATACTAAATTTGCAGGGCATTTGGAGCACTTTATTTTCGGGATATTTTTAATGCACGGATAATTCAGAAAATAGACGGATAATACTATTTGCTTTATTTATTCTAAATAACAGAAAGTAAAAAGAGGGTACAGAAGGTTGTGCCTTCTAGTTTCATCCATCTCGTGATCATCAAAATGAATCCACTAACAAGGTTGATCAAGTCTTGTTAACAAACTCATTCCGAATAACACGGAACCGGAGAAATTTCGAATAACACTAAGTTACCTCAACGGGGATATGAAAATCCTCAACAATTAGAATATCATACTTTTTCTTGACAGTAGGGAGAGGAAATTCAAAACCTCCAATAATGATAGTTGGAACTTTTCCAATAGAATTGATGCTATGAACTTGAGATTGTTTCCTCGGAAAGTGTACCATATGCTCATTACCATTAACATGAAAAGTGACATTGCCTTTGTTGCAATCAATAACAGCCCCTGCAGTATTCAAAAAATGTCTACCAAGGATAATAGACATACTATCGTTCTCAGGAATACCAAGAATGACAAAGTCCGTTAAGATAGTGACATTTGCAACCACAACAGGCACATCCTCACAAATACCGACTGGTATAACAGTTGATTTATCAGCCATTTGCAAAGATATTTCAGTAGGTGTCAACTTATTCAATTCAAGTCTACGATATAAAGAGAGAAGCATAACACTAACACCGGCTCCAAGATCACATAAAGCAGTTCTAACATAATTTCTTTTAATAGAGCATGGTATAGTTGGTACACCCGGATCTCCAAGTTTCTTTGGTATTCCACCCTTAAAGTGTAATTAGCAAGCATGGTGGAAATTTCAACTTCCGGTATCTTTCTTTTATTTGTGATGATATCCTTCATATACTTAGCATAAGGATTTACTTTAAGCATATCGGTTAAGCGCATACGTAAGAAAATGGGTCTAATCATTTCAGCAAAGCGCTCAAAATCCTCATCATCCTTTGTCTTGGATGGTTTAGGAGGAAAGGGCATGGGTTTCTGAACCCATGGTTCTCTTTCTCTACCGTGCTTCCTAGCAACACAATCTCTCTTATCATAACGTTGATTCTTTGATTGTGGGTTATCAAGATCAACAGCAGGTTCAATCTCTACTTCATTGTTTTTGCTAGGTTGAGCATCGACATGAACATTATCATTAACATTATAACTAGGTTCATGTTCATCACCTGATTGTGTTTCAGGATCAGAAATAGAAATATCATTGGGATTTTCAGGTGTGTCTACAGCAGGTTCACTAGAAGCATGCAAAGTCCTATCGTTTTTCTTTTTCTTCTTTTTAGAAGAACTAGGTGCCTCTAAATTATTTCTCTGAGAATCTTGCTCGATTCTCTTAGGGTGGCCTTCAGGATACAAAGGTTCCTAGGTCATTCTACCAGTTCTAGTAGCCACTCTGACAGCAAAGTCATTTTTATTATTTAATTCATCAAGCAAATCATTTTGAGCTTTGAGTACCTGCTCAGCTTGAGTAGCAACCATAGAGGTATACTTGCTAATGAGTTTGAGTTCACCGTTAGCTCTAGCCATATTATCGCTCATGCGTCCTACATCGAAAGCATTATTCTTTAACTCTCTACCAACATAAGCATTAAAACTTTCTTGTCTAGCCATAAAGTCATCAAATTCATCTAAGCATGGGCTATGAAATTTAGTAGAGGGGATTTCAACTTTATCATATCGATAGAGAGAATTTACCTTTACTACCTGTGTCGGGTTATCAGGACAATGTGGTTCTTCAACAGGCGGTATATTAAGACCATGTATTTCTTCAATAGGAGGTAAATTCTTAACATCTTCAGCTTTTATACCTTTTTCTTTCATTGATTTCTTTGCCTCTTGCATATCTTCAGGACTGAGAAATAAAACATCTCTCTTCTTCGGAGTGGGTTTAGGAATAGGCTTAGGAGTTGTCTCAATTGGTTCAGGAATTGCCTCAGGAATTGGCTCAGGAAGAGTCCAATTATTTTCATTAGTCAACATATTATTCAATAGTAATTCGGCTTCGTCAACTGTTCTTTCCCTGAAAACACAACCAGCACAACTATCCAAGTAGTCCTTGGAAGCATCGGTTAGTCCATTATAAAAGATATCAAGTATTTCATTTTTCTTGAGAGGATGATCAGGCAAAGCATTAAGTAATCGGAGAAGCCTCCCCCAATCTTGTGGGAGACTCTCTTCTTTGATTTGCACAAAATTATATATTTCCCGCAAGGCAGCTTGTTTCTTATGAGCAGGGAAATATTTAGTAGAGAAGTAATAAATCATATCCTGGGGACTACGCACACAACCAGGAGCAAGAGAATTGTACCAAGTCTTAGCATCACCCTTTAACGAGAACGGAAATATCTTAAGGATATAAAAATAGCAAGATCTATCATCATGAGTGAACAGGGTAGCTATATCATTCAACTTGGTAAGATGTGCCACAATAGTTTCAGATTCAAGGCCATAAAAAGGATCTGATTCTACTAAAGTAATACTTTCAGGATCAACAGAGAATTCATAATCCTTATCAGTAACACAGATAAGTGAAGTAGCAAAAGCAGGGTCAGGTTTCATTCTAGCATTAAGAGACTGCTGCTTCCATTTAGCTAATAATTTCTGAAGATCATATCTATCATTGCAAGCAAAGATAGCTCTAGCAGCTTCTTCATTCATAACATAACCCTCAGGAAAAACAGGTAATTCATAATCATTGGGAGAACTTTCATCATCACTATCATCAATAATAGCATCTTCAATAATTTCATTCCCCCTAACTCTAGCAAGTTGTTCATCAAGAAATTCACCTAATGGCAAAGTAGTATCACGCACAGAAGTAGTTTCATCATAACTATTGTGCATAGCAGAAGTGGCATCATCGATAACATGCGACATATCAGAATTCATAGCAGTAGCAGGTTTAGATGTCGCAAGCTTACTAATAACGGAAGGAGAATCTAGTGCAGAGCTAGATGGCAGTTCCTTACCTCCCCTCGTAGTTGAGGGCAAAATTGTAGTTCGGTCGTCTTTCAAGTTCTTCATAGTGATCAACAGATATAAATCCCAAGTGACTCAGAGAATAGAGCTATGCTCCCCGGCAACGGCGCTAGAAATTAGTCTTGATAACCCACAAGTGTAGGGGATCACAACAACTTTCGAGGGTAAAGTATTCAACCCAAATTTATTGATTCGACACAAGGGGAGCCAAAGAATATTCTTGAGTATTAGCAGTTGAGTTGTCAATTCAACCACACCTGGATAACTTAGTATCTGCAGCAAAGTATTTAGTAGCAAAGTAGTATGATAATAAAGGTAACGGTGGCAAAAGTAAGGATAATAGTTTTTGGGTTTTTGTAGTAGTTGTAACAATAGCAACGGAAAAGTAAATAAGCGAAGAACAATATGTGAAAAGCTCGTAGGCAATGTATCAGTGATGGATAATTATGCCGGATGCGATTCCTCATGTAATCGCTATAACATAGGGTGACACAGAACTAGCTCCAGTTCATCAATGTAATGTAGGCATGTATTCCGTAAATAGTCATACGTGCTTATGGAAAAGAACTTGCATGACATCGTTTGTCCTACCCTCCCGTGGAAGCGGGGTCCTACTGGAAACTAAGGGATATTAAGGCCTCCTTTTAATAGAGAACCGGAACAAAGCATTAGCACATAGTGAATTCATGAACTCCTCAAACTATGGTCATCACCGAGAAGTATCCCGATTATTGTCACTTCGGGGTTGTCGGATCATAACACATAATAGGTGACTATAGACTTGCAAGATAGGATTAAGAACACACATATATTCATGAAAACATAATAGGTTCAGATCTGAAATCATGGCACTCGGGCCCTAGTGACAAGCATTAAGCATAGCAAAGTCATAGCAACATCAATCTTAGAACATAGTGGATACTAGGGATCAAACCCTAACAAAACTAACTTGATTACATGGTAAATCTCATCCAACCCATCACCGTCCAGCAAGCCTATGATGGAATTACTCACGCACGGCGGTGAGCATCATGAAATTGGTAATGGACGATGGTTGGTGATGACGACGACGACGAATCCCCCTCTCCGGAGCCCCGAACGGACTCCAGATCAGCCCTCCCGAGAGAGATTAGGGCTTGGCGGTGGCTCCGTGTCGTAAAACGCGATGAAACTTTCTCCGTGATTTTTTCTCCCCGAACGTGAATATATGGAGTTGGAGTTGAGGTCGGTGGAGGTCCAGGGGGCCCACGAGATAGGGGGCGTGCCCAGGAGGAGGGGGGGTGCGCCCCCCTGTCTCGTGGATAGGGTGTGGGCCCCCTAATCTTGATTCTTTTGCCAGTATTTTTTATATTTTCCAAAAAGTGCCTCCGTGGATTTTCAGGACATTCCGAGAACTTTTCTTTTCTACACATAAAACAACATCATGGCAGTTCCACTGAAAACAGCGTCAGTCTGGGTTAGTTTCATTCAAATCATGCAAGTTAGAGTCCAAAACAAGGGCAAAAGTGTTTGGAAAAGTAGATATGTAGGAGACGTATCAGGTGCCCTCCGTAAGCCTCGGAGTGGTACTTGCATAGGATCTGTTCCTTTTCATGCTCAGGTACACAACGTCAAATAACACCATCTACTCCTTCTTTATAAAGGTGTGGGTCATCCCAAAAGTAATGTCTTAAATCATAGAAAAACTTTTTCTTTTGCTGGTATGTGAAACTAGGTGGTATAAATTTAGCAATAATGTAATTAGCATAATTAGCATACCATGAAGTATTATGAGAAGCATTTATGATAGCGAATTGCTCATCAGGAAAACAATCATCAACAGGCGGTGGGTCATCAAGAACATTCTCTAACCTAGACAAGTTATCTGCAACGGGGTTCTCAGCTCCCTTTCTACCAATAATAGGCAAATCAAATTCTTGCAGCAAGAGATGCCATCTAATAAGTCTAGGTTTAACATCTTTCTTTTCCATAAGATATTTAATAGCAGAAAGATTAGTGTGAACAATTACTTTGGAATCAACAATATAAGATGTGAACTTATCACAAGCAAAAACAAATGCTAAAAATTCCTTTTCAGTAGTAGCATAATTTCTCTGGGCACTGTCTAGAGTTTTACTAGCATAATGGATAACATTTCATTTCTTATCAACTCTTTGCCCTAGAACATCACCAACAACATAATCATTAACATCACACATAATTTCAAAGGGTAAATTCCAATCAGGCAGTTGAACAATAGGTGCAGAAATCAAGGCTTTTTTAAGTATCTCAAATGCTTCTACACAATCTTCATCAAAAACAAAAGGAACACCTTTTTGCAAGATATTAGTGAGAGGCCTAGAAATTTTAGAGAAGGCTTTAATAAACCTCCTATAGAAACCAGCATGACCAAGGAAACTTCTTATACCTTTGATATCTTTAGGACACAAAATCTTTTCAATAGCATCTACTTTAGCTTTATCAACTTCAATACCTCTTTCAGAAATTTTATGCCCCAAGACAATACCTTCATTAACCATAAAGTGACACTTCTCCCAATTCAAGACAAGATTAGTTTCTTCACATCTCTGCAAAACTCGATCAAGGTTGCTTAAGCAATCATCAAAAGAAGTTCCATAAATGGAGAAATCAGCAATGAAAACCTCAACAATATTTTCACAAATGTCAGAGAATATGGCAGTAATACATCTTTGAAAGGTAGCAGGTGCATTGCATAAACCAAAAGGCATACGTCTATAAGAAAAAGTACCAAAAGGGCAAGTAAAAGTGGACTTTTCTTGGTCCTCTTTGACACAAGTATTTGAGAGAAACCAAAATAACCATCTAGAAAGCAAAAATGTGTATGTTTGGATGGTCTTTCTAGCATTTGATCAATGAAAGGTAGAGCATACTGATCTTTTGTAGTAGCTTTGTTTAATTTGCGAAAATCAATTACCATTCTATAACATGTAACAATTCTTTGTGGAATCAATTCATTCTTATCATTTTGAACAACAGTAATACCTCCCTTCTCAGGGACACAATGAACAAGACTTACCCATCTACTATCAGCAATAGGATAAATTATACCTGCCTCCGGAAGCTTTAGTATTTTGTTTCTTACCACTTCTTTCATCTTAGGATTTAACCATCGTTGGTGATCAACAACTGGTTTAGCATCAGGCTCCATATTAATTTTGTGCTGACATAGAGTGGGACTAATGCCCTTAATATCATCAAGAGTATATCCAATAGCGGCACGGTGCTTCTTCAGAGTTTTCAATAATCTCTTTTCTTCATGCTCTGAAAGGTTAGCACTAATAATAACAGGATATATCTTCTTTTCATCAAGATAAGCATATTTCAAAGTATAATGTAATTGTTTAAGCTCAAACACGGGATCACCCTTGGGTGGATGAGGATCCCCAAGGATTTCAACAGGCAAATTGTGTTTCAAAACAGGCCCTTGATTAAAGAATATTTCATCTAATTCCTTTCTTTCATTCATAAACATATCATTTTTATGGTCTAGCAAATATTGTTCTAAAGGATCAGTAGGAGGCATGACAATAGAAGAAAGACTAATAATTTCATCCTTACTAGGCAGTTCTTTATCAAGGGGTTGTCTATGAAATTTAGAAAAATTAAAATCATGAGACATATCCCCTAAACCGACAGTAACAATATCTTTCTCACAGTCTATCTTAGCATTAACATTGTTCAAAAAAAGTCTACCAAATATAATGGGACAAAAGTCATCTTGTGGGAAACCAAGAACAAGAAAATCAGTAGGGTATTTCATTTTCCCACACAAGACTTCAACATTTCTAACTATCCCAATTGGTGATATAGTATCTCTATTGGCTAGCTTAATAGTAACATCAATATCTTCTATCTCAGCAGGTGCAATATCATTCATAATTTCTTGGTATAAGGTATAAGGTATTGCACCCACACTGGCACCCACATCACATAAGCCATGATAATAATGATCTCCTATTTTAACAGAAACAACAGGAATGCGAACAACATGTCTATGTTTATCTTTAATGTGAGGTTTAGCAATCCTTGCAGCTTCATCACAAAAATAAATAACATGCCCATCAATATTATCAACCAAGAGATATTTAACCATAGCAAGACTAGGTTCAACTTTAATTTGTTCAGGGGGTGTAGGTGTTCTAGTATAACTCTTATGAACCACAATTGAAGCTTTAGCATGATCCTTTATTATAGCAGGAAAAGGTGGTTTCTCAATATAAGCAGTAGGAACAATAGGATCAACATTATAAGGAATAGTTTCTTCTTCAACTTTAATAGATTCTACTACTTTTACTTCAATGGGAGGATGATATTTAAACCACTTTTCCTTAGGGAGATCAACATGAGTAGCAAATGATTCACAAAAAGAAGCTACTATCTCAGAGTCAAGTCCATATTTAGTGCTAAATTCACGAAAAGCATTGGTATCCATAAAAGATTTAACACAATCAAACTTAAGGTTTATACTTGTCTGATTACCTTTGTCGAGTTCCCAATCTTCAGAATTGCATTTAATTCTTTCCAATAAATCCCATTTGAATTCAATAGTCTTATTCATAAAAGAACCAGTACAAAAAGTATCGAGCATGGATTGATCATTACGAGAAAAGCCGAGCATAAAAATTCTGAATAATAAGTTCTCTTGAGAGCTCATGATTGGGGCATGAACATAAAATTGACTTAAGCCACCCCCAAGCTTGAGCGATACTTTCTCCTTCACGAGGCCAAAAATTATATATATAATTCCGATCATGATGAACTAGATGCATAGGATAAAACTTTTGATAAATTATCTGATGAAATTCCAATTTAAATCGGTTGTAGTTCCATGATCTAATATCATCACATAGCCTATACCATGTTAATGCCTTTCCCTTCAAAGATAAAGGGAAGACCTTCTTCTTGACTTCATCCTCGGGCAAACCTGCAAGCTTAAATAATCCACAAACTTCATCCACATAGATTAGATGCATATCTGTCGGTAGGAAACGACACCTATAGGATCACAAGAATCTCTACTACGGTTGCGGGGCGCGGGGTGGTGAGAAGAGCAAGATTAGTAGTTGACACGGGGATTGTTTACCCAGGTTCAGGCCGCGAGGATGCGTAAAAACCTAGTCCTGCTTTGGTGGATGTATTGAGTGTTCTTGAGCTCTCGAACTAGCTATGGGTGCTGCGTGGTTCGAAAGAGCCGAATCCCTTTCCTGTATGCCATGGGCCTCCTTTTATAGGCAAAAGGGGCTGCCACAGTGGCACACAGGAGGTTGAAAGGCCTACAGCAGCGTGAGCTTATTGCCCGTATTACAGGACAAGGTGCATTAAATGCATGGCTTAGGTGTCCCTTCACTTTATCAGGGACGGGAGGGAGGCCCATCCCGTCCGTCGCCGCTCCTCTTCGCTTCGACATGCGCCCTAGCTAGCGATGCATCCGGTGCCATGTAGGCAGGCAAACAGCTGAGGTGGCATGGTGGCGGAGCCTCCACGAAGACCTACATGCCGCCACACATGTGCCTGCCCAGCTGGTTGGGCTGGCAGCTGCATGCGAACGGCGGTGGGGAGTTGGTTGGTGCAGGCCTGGCAGTGGCCCTACTGTTGCCTTTGGCAGGGGTCTTGTCGGGTGGCCCGGCAAGGGTCTTGCCGTGGCGTGCTAGCGTCCCCGGCAAGGAACTTGCCGGGGGTCTTGTGGGTTTCTTCGGTAAGGATCTTGGCAGGGAGTGTTGCTTTCCAATCCTCATCTGATCGTGAGCTTTCTATGTCTTCACAAAGATCTACATGCCACCATGGAGGTGCCTCCCAAGCCCTGGTCCAACGTGTTTGTTGACATTGGAGGCCGTGGGTTCAAGGGTGGCTCGCTCCGCTGGTGTGGGCGAGCTGCCCCGGCAAGGGGTGTCGGTGTGCAAAAGTAGGGGTTCTCCTTTTGACCCCTTTACTTGTGCACGGACAGTCAGAGCCTCCCACCACGGCCACGCACAGACACAGCAGGAAGGGGAAGCCGGAGAGAAGCCGAGGCCACAAGGTGAATGAAGCAACATAAAGGACCAAGACCACAAAGATTGGATTGGCGTAGCAGGTTCCCCCGGCAAGGACCCTTGCCGGGGCAGCCTCAACAACCCCGGCAAGACCCTTGCTAGGGCAGCTCGCCCGCGCCAACCAAAGTGAGCCACCCTTAAGCCCACCAATGTTCGACAGACACATTGGGGCAAGGCTCGGGAGGCACCTCTATGGTGGCATGCAGATCTTTGTGAAGACCAAGAAGAGACAAGACCAAATGAGGATAAGAAGGCAACCATCCTCACCGAAGAAACCCACGAGACCCCCCGGCAAGGTCCCTTGCCGGGGAAACTAGCGTGCCACGGCAAGACCCTCACCGGGCTACCCGGCAAGACCCTTGTCGGGCCACCCGATGAGGCCCTCGCCAAGCGCACCAGAAGGGCCACCGCCAGGCCCGCGCCAACCAAGTCTTCACCGCCGTTCGCATGCAGCTGCCAACCCAACCAGCTGGGTAGGCACCTGCGTGGCAGCATGCGATCCTTTGTGGAGGCTCCGCCACCGTGCCACCTCAGCTGCCTGTCTGCCTACATAGCACCACATGCATCACTAGCCATGGCACGTGTCGAAGCGAGGGGAGGCGGCGACGGACGGGACAGGCCCCGCCCCCGTCCCCGATAAAGTGGAGGGACACCTAAGCCTTGCACTTAATGCCCCTTGTCCTGTAATACGGGCGATAAGCTCGCACTACTGTATCACTTTCCACCTCTTGTGTGCCACTGTGGCAGCCCCTTTCGCCTATAAAAGGAGGCCCATGGCACACAGAGAAGGGATTCGGCTTTTTGAACCCCTGAGCACCCCGGGCTAGTTCGGGAGCTCAAAAACACTAATACATCCACCGAAGCATGATCGTAGGGTTTTATGCATCTTTGCGGCCCGAACCTGGGTAATCCCCCTTGTGTCACCTGTTAGTCCCGCTCTTCTCATGATCCCCGCGCCCCGCAACCGTAGAAGGGATTCCAGTGATCCCATAGGTGTCGTTTCCCACCGACATCTTTGGCGCGCCAGGTAGGGGAGCGCTATTGTGAGAATCTGGTCCAGTAGTTGGCCTAGTTTTTCTTCATTGCCACGGCTCCTACGGAGAAGGCGACCAAGAAGGAGACACTGCCCGTTGGCACGAAGGACACCGAGTGGCAACAAGAGAGCTAAGTCATGCTGAACTTTGAGTCTGTTTCCTTAAATACAAGGTTATTATCCTGGACGGTTTAGCCTATGTATGGGAAGCCTGTACGCAGAGGGGCCCTCCTGCGATTGGCAACGCCTTTGTCCTGTTTCGAGCCCGCTCAACAGTTCAAGCGGCCGCGTCAAGAGCGGCAGGGTAGCCTTTCGCCATTGGCCTCGCTCCCGGTCCTAACTCGAGTCAAACTCGACAGGTCGAACGGCCGTGCCAAGGGCGGCAAGGTGCTTTGTCCGGCAACAAGCACACCCGGCAGGCCAATGAGGATCCGTCCTCAAAACGCCGCCCTAGGTTTACGTGCCGGGAAGCTTACCTAGTTGACGTGGGGTGGACATACAAAGGAAAATCGAACAGGAAAATAACATGCATAGTTTCAGGGGCATCACAGAGTTATATTACATAAATTGCCTCCGCGGTTCTAACTAAAGATAGCTTTGTCTTGGTCATGAACCTGCAGCGGCGACGGAGAACGGGATGCCTAGTCCCGGTGCTGGCCCTCCACCCTCTTGATTTTGTCGATGCGGCTGAGGATGGGCTGGATACGCTCAATGAGCGCTGCGGTGTCGACACCTTCCGGCAAGCTCTTTAGCACAACTCCAAAGTCGAGGTCGGGGTGCCAGTGCGCGATCTTGGTGAGCACCCTGGTCATGGTCCCCCGGCAGAGTATCCGGGATTCCTCGGCCAGGGACGCCGCCCGGTTGGAGTGAAGCCGCTTCAGCGCGCCGACGACTTTCTCGAAGTATATGGTTAGGTTGGGGTTGGAGCTCAGGCTCGCTTCGGGGCGTACACCATCTCCGGCATCCCCATGATGCCAGGCTGCTCGGCGGCCGAGTTAGCCACGGCAGCAAGGCGCCTGAGCCAGCGCTTCTCGCCCGCCTTGTAGTCCTTGAGGTTGGTGGTCTCATTCTTCAGCAGCTGCTTCTCCGTCTCCAGCTCCTTGGCCAGGATACCCTCCCGGGTCATGGCCCTTGACAGCGTCTCCTCGAGCTCTCCTAGCTTCAGCTTGAGATCTTTGATGGAGGCGTTGTCCTCAGAGAGCTCTCCAGACTTGCTGATATCCTCGCCCTGCGCCACCGTCAGAGCACCATTGAGTGTGTGCTTCTCCTGGGCCAGCTTCAGAGCTTGCTCCTCAAGCTCCTTCACCTTGCTGGCATGGGCCTGAGCCAGAGCGTCGAATGCCTCCTGATGCCTCCGCTCCAGCTCCTGGGTTCGCTGCGGGACGAGCTTGTCCACCTCCTCATCCTTGCCGCGGAGCATGGCGGCAAGTTTCTCCTCGCACTCGGCAAGGTCCTCCTCCTGGGTCTTCAGGGCGGCCTCATGCTGGGACCAGATGGCCTCGGCTTCATCGACCAACTTCTTCGCCATCTCCTGGGCCTTCTCAATGTCGGCCAGCTTCAGGGCGAGCTCCACCTCACGGTTGGCTAGCTCACCCTGGGCGGCCTTCAGCTCGTCCTGAGCCTGGCGGAACCTGTCTTGTGCCTCAGCGACGCGCCCCCCAAAGGCCTCCTCCATCCTCTCCACCACCACCATCCTGGACTTGGCCTTGTCCAGGCGAGCGCGGTGGAGCGCCTAAAGCTTACGGAAGCTGGCGCCCATGGCCTGGAGCAGCTGCTCCTCCTGGGAGCCGGCGCCACCAGCGCCCGGCTCGTCGACAACCTCAAGCCCGGCGGTGGCAAGCGCCTCCTCGTCAAACACCTCTCCCTCGAAGGGAGCTCTGGTGCTCGACGCGCCAAGAAGGTGGACGAAGAGGTCGTCGCTGGCCCTCAGGTACCTGCCGGAGCCAGAGGCAGCAGAGGAGGAGGGCAGGTCATCGAACGCCCCCTCCTCAGCAGCGGCCTTGCCAGCATCCCCGGCAGGTCCCTTGCCAGGCTCTTCGGTGGACCCCTTGGCGGCGTCCTCGGCGGCACCCCTGGCGCTCTCCTTAGTGGCAATCTTCTCCGCCTCCGCCGTGGCCTCCGCGGCAACGTCCTTGATGGTGGTGTCAACGTCCTCCGAAGAGGGGCCTGGACGCCAAGGAAGAGATGGGGCGAAGCCAAGATCGAAAGCCGATGAGGAAAAGAGGAAAAGAAGGATACAAATAGAAAAGAAGGGAGACTAGCCTACCCGTGCTGGGCCGAGAGGCGGAAGCCCCTTCTCCGCCAAGGTCTGGCAACGAGGCAAAGCCGCCGGCGCCTGCTTTTTCCTCCCCCTCCCCCATGTGCACGGCCTTGGTGCTTGGTGTCCTTGCCGGGGACGCCCCTTGGGGCGGTGTGTTCGACGGAGGCGGCATGATCGGAGAGGCCCCCTGTGGCTCCCTTTGTTGCTGCTCCTCCCCTGCATCCACGGCACGGTTAACACTGAAGCATCAACCATGTTGCACGTTGATAGAGGGCGGGTGGTGGACTTACGCTGGGGGCTGGGCCGGGGGCTGCTGTCCGGGCTGCTTGACACCACCACTGGCGTACTGGAGGTGCCTGCAGGGGGTTGGCCGCTCGCCGAAGTCCTGACCCTCTTGATCCTCTGGGCCAGCGTCTCCACATCCCTGCAAGATGAAGACAAGTAAGCAACGCCATCGGGGAGGAGTGTAAGGAATGAGGGAGGGAAAGCATAGGCTTACTCTTCGTTCTCTTCCTCCTCCTCTATTGTCTTCCTCTTCCGCACCGGGCTGAGAGGCCCGAGATCAAACAAATCATTTCCAACCCCCACGCCAATGTTTGCCGGCGAGGGGCGAGGTGATGGCATCCGGACGCGCCTGGACGATGAAGAGGCAGGTGTCCTATTCTTTGATGCCACGGCTTTCGCCGCCTTCTTCATTGTCACCGCCCTCGTCTAGCGCATGGACGCCTCCTGGGTTGGACGCAGCTGCACGGCCTGGTCGGGATGGACTGGCTCGCCGGAGGTGGCCCGCCGCAGGACCCGCCTCTTTCCGGTGATCAGGGGATCGGCAGTCGCGACTCTTTCCTCCTCGCCCTCCTCCGCCGACGACGTCCTCAACGAGGGGAGCCCCGGTGTCGGCGCCACTGGCCTCCCCAGCGGCTGCAGCCCACCAGGCGAGCTCCCTCTCCTCCACTTCCGCTGCGGCCTTGTCCACCACCCTGCCGGCACTGCCAGCCGCCTTGACGGGATTTGCCTCCTCCTCGGCAAGCCTCGCCTCCTCCACCTTGGCGGCAATATAATCCAGCTCTGCCGGGGAGGTGTCCTGAATGAGCCGTGGCTCGTCGGTGATGTATATCTTGTGTAGAGTGTCGAAGAACTCCTGCACCACGAGCTCGTTCGGCTCAACCCAGTTCGGGTCGAGGCCATGCATGTTGAAGAGCGGCATCATGGAGATGATCTCGTTCCGACGAGAGTTGTTGCTCAGCGGGACCACCCCCGCCGGTAGCTTGAAAATAGGCTCCATGTCGACCTTGCCGGCCTTCACGGCGGCCCTGGCAAGCTTGCCGGACCGCTCGACCTCGCCCACGTTGTCAACCTCAAGCTGGAAGATTCGCTGGCAAAGATGGGCGTGCTGCAGCACCGTCAGGTTGTTGTCGAGGCCGAGACGGAGCCTCATGATGTCGGTGGTGTTCACGTAGAGCCATGCCGGCCTCCCCTTATCGTGCAAAGGAGCAATTCGGCGGTGGATGAAGTCCACCCCGATCATCTTGAGGGTGAGCCCGGCCTGGGTGAGCCGGAGAATCCTGGTGGTGGCAATCGTGAGCCTCGCGTCGTCAGCATCGACGTCGCTGTCGTGGTTCTAAGTCTGACAGTAGAAAGAGGGGGTAGGTATGGAGAGGCGAGATCTTAGCTATGGCGAAGATGTACACGCGATGTTTACGAGTTCAGGCCCTTCTCGGAGGAAGTAATAGCCCTACGGCTTGGTGCCCGGAGGTGGTCGATTGGATTATGTGTGTTGAATTATAGAGGGTGCGAACCCTTGTGACAGAGGAGGGGGGTGGCTTATATAGAGTGCGCCAGGACCCCAGCCCCCCTCCATTACAAGGGAACTAATGTACATAAAGTAAGGGCATTATTAGTAATGCCAGCATTTAGTACTCTTAATGCTCATGAAGACTAAGGAGTAAATATCTGGCGATTGTGTGCTCTTCTGACTTCTGGTCTTTGATATGGTCAAGTGATCTTCCTTGTGGTCGAGTGACAAAAGGTAATGATCGTTGAGTGGTGTGAGCATCGAGTGGATTGCACTCGACGTACGAGACTGGTGCTCTTCTGTTGACTCTTGGTCTTTCCATCTTCCAGGGTAGTGACCTTGGGTAGGACGTATAGGTCGAGCCTATGACCCTACCCCGGGTCTGTACCCTTGTCAGTAGCCCCCGAATGGATTAAGGTGTGAGAGGAAAGTAAGACAACGTTGGACCTGTCCTGTGCTTCGTGTCTCCACGAGTGTTTCCTGTTAGAAGGAACGCCTGCGTTGATACTTCGGAGTCGACTCGGTTGCCTTGATCCATTTAGGAAGTCGTCAATTGAACTGGTGGCCTCATGCGTCGAGTGTCGTGTGGGAGCGTGAGATCTCGGGTGAGATTTTCTACGGGGAATCCCGGATTCTGCGGGATATGAAATTTTGGAGGCGCGTGCGGGTAGGAGGGCACCGAAAAAAGGGGGACCCGGACGAGCCGAGACGCCTCGATTATCGCGCCGCCTTTTTCGCCACATTCGCTAGCGCAACTATAGCAGAATTTGACGGGATTTCCCGGCCACACGCGTTAGTCACTCGGAAGTGAGCCTTTATAAGGCGACGGGGCCGGGGTGCTTGCACTGTGCACGCCTGCTTCTTCTTCTCCCTTCTCTGCTCCTCCGTCGTACCAAGCGCTTCCGCCTCCGACGTCGCCGCTTTCCCACCATGGTGAAGAACAAGACGGCGGCGCTAGAGCGTGCCAAGAAGGCGACGAGGGCGGCGAAGGGCAAGAAACCAAGCCGTCGATCGTCATCGTGCTCGGGGTTGCCGCTAGGCTGGATCCAAGGCGATTGGATCCGGTCTTCAATCCGGCAGGAGGATCTGTGTCAGGACCCCGACTCAATGCCACATCGATCTAGCATGTAACACCTCATATCACTTTGCGGCCTCGCGCACGATATTCCACGGGTGTCGCCTTACCTTTGCCTGGAACCGTTTGCGCCTTTTGGCACACGTATATGATAGTGTCGCTAGCATCCATATGATAAGGAGCCCGGGCTGACATGGCTAGTCGTAAACCCAAAGTGGCACAAACTTACAGGGACAGGCATCCATGACCCAGCGTCGAACGTGTCGGTCATCAGCGAGTGGATCCAGGCTGTAGCACTGGGCTAGCAGGACTCCGGTGAGCCGGGCTGTAGCATGCTAACAGGACTCCGGTATTCATCGCATGACATTTCCCCGAAGGGATAGACACAGGAACGAAGAAGGACACATGCCGGCCAGCCTAAGTGTTCCGGAGCAGTAGCAAGCTACCATGGCTCAGTGGAAGCACTAGGAGACATTTCCCGGTAAGAGAGGCTACTAAGGACAAACAACCTAGATAGTCAGATCCCACACATACCAAGCATTTCAATAACATACACACAATATGCTCGATATGTGCAAATACAACATGGCATCACAACATGACTCTACAACTCAAGTATTTTATTCAATAGGCCCCGAGGAGTGAGATATTACAAACATGGGTTTCATGACCCAACATTCAGAGCACACAAATCAAAGCACAAGCGGAAACTTAACATGTCTGAGTACAGACAACTACAAATGAAAAAGGCTGAGAAGCCTGACTATATACTAGATCCTGCCGAGGGCACAAGATCGTAGCTGAGGTAATAAGCTAAACGTCGAAGTCCAAGCGGAACTACTAGCGAGACTGAAGTCTCTCTGCAAAAACATAAAATAGGCAAACATGAGTACAAATGTACCCAGCAAGACTTACATCAGAACTAACTACATATGCATCATTATCAACAAAGGTGATGGTGGGGTTTAACTGCAGCAAGCCAGCTTTGACTCGGTGGCTATCCTAAACTACGACTGCAAGTAACTCTTTTGAGGTGGCGCACACGAGTCCACATATTCACCATATCAATACACCACTATGGATCCGCTCCCGTCTCCCTACGAGAACGACATCCATAGCACTCTTATCTTGCGTATTTTAGAGTATCCACTTTCACTTGTCTATGAACTGTACGGGCAACCCAGAAGTCCTTTTCCCCGGACACGGTTATTCGAATAGATTATATTAACCCTACAGGGGTGTACTTCTTCACACACGCTCTCACCACTTACCGCCATGTACACCTCGTGTATCTCGACAACCTTCAAGCGGAAGCCTGGCGAGGGAGTCGGCCATGACCTGACTAACCACACAAGTCTCTCGTCCAGGTTTATCGCCTATTCGGGTTCCATCCGCAAGGAGATCCGACCGGGGTGTCGCTCACGGCCCCAAACGATGTGTGCAGGGTTCCCAAGCCCACCTCGACGGGTGGATCTACGCTTGGTACACCGTGCCATGGTGCCTAGTCTGTCCCAAGCCCACCTGTACCGGGTGCCACTTGGTAGACTACTAACACTACCTACAAACACCAGAAACTAGTTGCAACTCCTGGACAGAGATCAAGTTGATTAATAAGTCGAGAGAGCTTGGAGTGCCCGGAGCCCAATGTGTGGTAGTAACTGTTCATGGATCACAAACACAGAACTCAGTTCCTGAGGGCGGTTTCAATGAGACAACCCACCATGTACTCCTACATGGCCTCTCACCGCTACCTTTACCAAATCGTGTTCACACACTTAGCTCTCACACAGTAGGACATGTTCACACACCTCTGATTCATCCCCGATGAATCAGACCTGACTCAACTCTAAGCAGTAGCAGGCATGACAAACAAGCATGAATGAGTAGGCACAACAGGGCTCAAACAACTCCTACTCATGCTAGTGGGTTTCATCTATTTACTGTGGCAATGATAGGTCATGCAGAGGATGAAGGGGTTCAACTACCGCAGCAAGTAACAGTTGAATCGTTGTTGTCCTAATGCAGTAAAAGAGAGCAAGAGCGAGAGAATGGGATTGTATCGGAATGAACAAGGAGGTTTTGCTTGCCTGGCACTTCTGAAGATAATATAGTTTCTTCATCGGTGTCATCGAACTCTTCGTCGAAACCACGTCTACCGAGAGGGGACAAATATCGGCAAACAAGGAAGAACGCAATGAATGCAATGCACAATATGATGCATTATCATGACATGGCAATATGATGTGGTTTGAGCTAGTGCAACTAGCAGCAGGTTAAATGGAGTTGGTTTGAATCCAAGGTTCAAATTCAAACTCCACATGTGGTTATTTAAATGCTATTCATATGATTTGTACTAAACAGTAGTCATAAGTTGTTCTATCATGCATGAAATTAGTACAGATGAATAGATTGGATTTTTATGATCATTTTTCATATATAAATTATTTCATTTGGCGTCACGGTTGAATTTCTATGATTTTTAGAAGTTTATACTATTTTCTAGAATTTCCTAAATAAATAGAATTAAACTAATTCCAGAAAAGGATTACTACGTCAGCCTGACGTCAGTGTGACATCAGCAGGTCAACGGGGCCGGTCCAGGTCAAACCTGACTAGTGGGGTCCACTAGTCAGTGACTCAGTCAGCTAACAGGGTTAGTTAGTACTAACTAAAAGTTAATCTAGGCTAATTAGTCCCTGGACCCACACGTCAGTGACTATGGGATTAACTTAAGTTAATTTTAACACTTAGCTAATTAACAGGGGCCGGGGCCCGCATGTCAGTGAGAGAGAGAGAGGGGTCAAACCCCTGGACAGACGGGGTCAAACCTCGCCGGTCAAAGCGGTCAACCCGTCGGCGTTTAGCCGCCGGCGAGGCGGGACGCGGTGAAGCGCGTCTGGAACCACCTACAGGGGCTCTTTTGGCGCGCAGGGAGCAGCTACGGGAAGAGGGTGGAGTGGCGCATCCAACGGTGGCGGTGGCGGAGGCTGGGGTGGCCGGAGTTGTCGCCGGCGACGACCGTGGCGGCTGCCGGAGCTCGGTTGAGCTCGGGGTCGAGGCTACAACGGCTGCGGCAATGCGGGGTTGGCACCTACGGCTTCTATGCGGTGCGGTGAGGACGTGGGTGTGCTCGGTTGGGCGCTACGATGACTGTGGCCACAATGGCGAGGGGCTCAGGCGGCGGCGTGTTTCGGTCGTCAGCGAAGCAGCGGCTATGGCAAGGAAAAGAGCACAGGAGAGAGGGGAGAGGAGGCAGGGGCTCACGGGGATCACGCGTGTGAGGTCCGCGAGCTCAGGGAAGCACGGACGGCGGCGAATCGACGATGAGGTTGCCGGCAGCCGGAGGTTGAAGATGAGCTTGAGGACGACGCTGCAGGGCTCCCGTGGTGCATTGCTTGGCGAGGAGGAAGAGGTGGTCGAGGCGGATCCTTTGGAGCAGGCAGAGGGACGAGGGGAGCCCAGTGGACACGGTGGTGCTCGTTAGCGCTCTCGGACGCGAGCGAAAAGAGCGGGGAAGAGAAGCAGACAAGGCGTAAGGATGAGGGAGGGGTCGAGGGGGTTCTGCGGGGTGGGTAGCAGGAGGTGGCCGCGGCTCGGCTGTGCGCGCGCCACGCGCAACGCCAGTAGGCGCGAGGAAGACGACGGGCGGCGGGGTGGGCTGGGCCAGTTGGCTGGGCCGGCCAGCTGCGGTGCTGGGCCGCACAGGCAGGTGGGCTGCTCAGGTGAGGCCAGGTAATCTCTCCCTCTCTTCTGTTTTCTAATTTGTTTTTGTTTTCTAATTATTTGCCTCTGTTTTGAGCTTAGGAAAAATACCAAGGCATTTCCTAAAATCCTGAAAATATTCATGGACACTTGCTGAATTATTTCAGTGGCCCAAAAATAGTTCCAACATTATTTGAACATTTAAATTATTTATAGTATTTAAATGCCCAAAGTCAAATACAATAAGATTTAATTCAAAAATCCAGAATGGCCTAGAAATATGTGCATCATTTTTGGTAGAGGTTTTCACCTTTAACAAAAATCATGAACTTTTCTAAAGGGCATTTGGGATCATTGAAGATATTTTTATTGAACCTAGTTGAATTCATTTGGTGCTAGGGTTTCAACAATTCCCAATTCAACTTTCAAAGAAATTTAGACATGATGCAACAAGATGCAAACACCATGCAGTACCAGAAGCTAGGGATGTGACAATCGGACCGAGCTAGAGGAGACCGGGCTGATTGCAGAGGTAGCGGCGAGGCTGCCGAAGGGAGAGACGGAGCCGCAACCTCGACCGGGTGAGTGTGTCTTGCTCGCCACCCATGTCGACCGGGGCATCTCGCTTCCTCCGCACCCTTTCTTTCGAGGGTTTTTGAACTTTTTCGGGGCACAGCACCATCACTTTTCCCCTAACACCATCACGTATCTAGCCGTGTTCGTGTCGATGTGCGAGAACTTTTTAGCATGTCGACCGCACTGGGGTCTCTTCAAACACATCTTCACCATTCGTTCCCAATCGGTTAAGAAGGCGAAGTCGAGCGACTCGAAAACCCACGTTATCCAAATGTGCGGGGGTTTAGGTATCCAAAAGAGGAATAGGAGTGCTTTCCCCGCTATGATCCTCCCTGAATCCGTCAGGGGCTGGCAATTGACTTGGTTCTATTGCCAGGACGTGGCGACTCCGGAACAGTCGACCGGTCTTCCCCCTTTTTCATTCGACCGTGTCCAGACTCCTGCTCCACTGAAGGTTACTGCTGCTGAGACCATGGAGACAAGGATGTTAGTGGACCGACTGGTCCAGCTCATTAATGATGGTGTCACTGGCCTGGACTTGCTGGTGGTGTTCCTCGCTCGGCGTATCCAGCCTCTCCAGTCCCATGACCACTCGATGTGGTTGTACTCTGGACCGGGCGACACCACTCGGGTCCATCCAGAAGAAGTGTCACTCGACACCGTGGCTTTGTGGTTGAAGGGTATCATAGGAAATCAAGATAACCCTAGAGCATCCAGGCGAGTCGCCCCTTTCGGAAGTGACAACCCACCCGACAAGTTACCTTCTCCGTTCCAACTGTTTCCCGCTTGCATTCCTACTGTGTTTGGTGTTAGCTGACTCTTGTCTTGGCTAATTTGCTTTGCAGGTATTCACAGAGATGTACTCAATGCCCAACGGTGAACTGGCTTTGGTGCAGGACCAGGAGGGGGAGGACAGCGCGGAGGAGAGTGGCGAATGGGAGTCCCCGGGAGAGGAGGAGGAGGAGGAGAGTGAGGAGTCGGACGAGGAAGATGAGATCGACTCACCGCCGCGCTCCGAGCGTCGATCCAAGCAGCAACATGATCCATCCAGCGGTCGAGTGAAGAGTGTGGCTCCCAGCACCACCACCCAGAAGCGCACTTGGACGTCGACTCCGGAGCCGACGGAGAAGGTGTCTAAGCAGCCTAAAGTCGACCCTTCCAAGACCCGGAAGACGCTGCCGTGCATCAAGATGGACGCCCCCGTTGCCTCAGGGTGGGTATCTTGTTTGCGTTTCTGTAAGTCGACTGAAGGTTTTCCCGATCCGACTGACTAGTTCTTGTGTCCTTTCAGCCCCACCTCTGCTGCCACTGACATGGACGTTGACAAGGCACTAGAAGACGAAGAAGCCACCTCACGGGCTGGTAAGTTCATTCAACTAAGTCCTGTTCAACTGAGTGGGTGGTCGATTGACTGAAAATTTGGTGCTTCTCTTCTTATGCAGCTCCGCAAGATATCGTTGTGCTTCCTGATGACAAGGAGGAAGAAGTGCCCCCACAAGAGAGGAAGAAGAAGAGTGGAGGTTCGAGCAGAAGGAGACTTGAATTCCAAATCCCTCAGTCGACGCCGGCACCTGAGGCGACAGCTCGGACTAACGTCACATTTGCCGACCCGTTGACGACTGATCGTCTGTCGGGGTCGACTGCACAGATGCCTGCTGCACCGGTGCAACTCCATTCATCTGACACGGCTGCTACTTTGACTCCTCTGGAGCCATCCCTCTTTGCTACATATCAAACCCCGAACGATTCGCCAAGTGCCACTAGGGAAGCTCTTCGCCAGGCAAATCTTGTCATGGAGCAGGTGAAGGTGATGCATGAGGCTAGTCAGATAGCCTACAATGCCAGCACTACCCTTTAGACCAATGTTCAGGTTAGTAAACTTCCGACTGAACTTTTGAATGTTGCTTTATATCTGATCACCCACTGGGTGTTCCTTCATTTAGAACTCAAGAAATCTCTGATTTTGCACTTTCCGAATCAGTGGGGGCACGTCGAGTGCACCCACTGGGTGTAGTACCCGAGACCACGGTCGGCTGCTGGCAGTCGACTGAGGTCTGATGAGTTAGGATCATTCTGCCTCTGTTTTTTTACTGAGTATGGATCTGATCCAGTGGGGGCACGCTGAGTGCACCCAGTGGGTGTAGTCCCCGAGACTACTGTTGAATATTTTATTCGGTAGTAGTCTTAGAGTAAACCTTCTCTTTCACTGTTGTTTGTATGTGTCGACTGATATGTCTGCCTTTCTGTCTGCAGAGGTCTTGTGATCTTGGAGCTCGGCTCACCGAATTAAAGAAGAAGCATATCAGTGTGGAACTTGATCTCGAACTTGCGAAGAAGAATCTGAAGAAAGCTCAAGAAGAAACAGCCATCATGGGAGGTAATCACTCGGCCGTTTTGTCTGCTTTGTAGCTTTACACTTGGCACTGGCTTTTCTTTCAGTCTCTTTGAACCGAGTGAATTCGCATAAGCAGATGTGGGTAGTGAAAATCGCCAACTCCAGTCTCGTCTGAAGAGTGTTGTTTCTTTAGAGAGGATGAAGGAAGCTCTAGAGCAGAAGGATCTGGACCTTGCAGCTGCTCAGAAGGAAGCGCGCGAGAAGACGAAGCTTGCGGACGAGAAGCTGGCTTCAGTCGGCAAGTTGGAGGATGAGAACGCAACGTTGAAGACGGCTGTCTCGGACGCTAATCGTGAAGCTAAGCAACTGCGGAAGGACAAGGAGAACTTGACCGCTGAAGTCGAAGGCCTCAGGACCAAGACTGGCAAGCTAGAGTCTCATTTAGAGCAACTCGCGGCAAAGCTTGTCCCGAAGCTTGAGGGTACGTCTGTCCCGTTAAATAACTGTCGTCGACTGAGATTTGCAATATTGTCGACTCATTGTTTGTTGTGATGAAACAAAACTCAGTCAGGACTTCGAGGCCGAAACTGGACGGGTTGAGACAGGTCTCGACCCTATCAACTGCCCCATGAAGGATGAAGCCGCGATGAACTTGCTCCGACTGGAATCGCGCTTGGATGGTGCAGTCGACTATCTGGCTCGGCTGAAGGCGGCGATGGTCTGAGTGGACGCCGAACTCTGGCCTCAGGTGGAAATGTCTCAAGACCTCGAGTCCTTGATGACTCGGCTAAATCAGATCGCAGACCGAGTGCAAGAGTGGAAGAAATCTTCCGCCCGCTGCGGTGCTGACATTGCTTTGTCTTTGGTTAGAGTGCACTGCAAGGAGGCAAAGGAAGACAAGATGGCATCCCTCAAAGTGGCAAACACCAAGAAGCACTCCTTCCAGGACTTCATGGACACCTTCCTCGAAGCAGCCACTCGCATCACCGACAGCATAGACCTCGACAGCTTCTGCGACCCGGCCAGTCCTCCTCCCGCTGAGTGATTAAAAAACATTTTGCCACCGCTTTATTTGCCTCGGGATGCCGAGTGGATTTGTAATCGTTAAAACTCCTTCGGGCCCGACGTCCGAGCACTTTATTTTGCGGCTAAGAAACTTCGGATTTATCACCTCACACATTGCGTCTGTCTTCGAATGAAATTCGCCTTTCTATCGAATTATTGCCCGTTTGCTTAATGCAGCTTCTGGAGAAGGATGGCCAGTCGCCTGATCGAGCAACCTTTGAGTAGCATTGATCAGCTCATCAGCAAGGCACTCAGCAATGGTCTTGACGTTCTAGTCGACCGGTTGGGTGATCCTTGAGTAGCATTGATCAGCTCATCAGCAAGGTACTCAGCAATGGTTTTGACGTTCCAGTTGACCGGTTGGGTGATCCTTGAGTAACATTGATCAGCTCATCAGCAAGGTACTCAGCATTGGTCTTGATGTTCCATTTGACCGGTTGGGTGATCCTTGAGTAGCATTGATTAGCTCATCAGCAAGGTACTCAGCAATGGTCTTGACGTTCCAGTCGACCGGTTGGGTGATCCTTGAGTAGCATTGATCAGCTCATCAGCAAGGTACTCAGCTTCTGGAGAAGGATGGCCAGTCGCCTGATCGAGCAACCTTTGAGTAGCATTGATCAGCTCATCAGCAAGGCACTCACCAATGGTCTTGACGTTCTAGTCGACTGGTTGGGTAAGGTTTTTGAAACTTAGGCGAGTACGAGACTGCGGCTCAGCCTCCCGAGTGAGAGGATTGCTCTTCACTCGGTGAGATTTTTTCGAACTTAGGCGAGTACGAGACTGCAGCTAAGCCCTCGAGTGGGAGGATCGCTCTCCACTTGGTGGGATTTTTCAAACTTAGGCGAGTACTGCGCTGCAGCTAAGCCCCCGAGTGGGAGGATCGCTCTCCACTTGGTAGGATTTTTATCACTTAGGCGAGCACTGGGCTGCAGCTAAGCCCCCGAGTGAGAGGCAGACTCATCACTCAGTAGGATTTTATCACTTAGGCGAGCACTGGGCTACAGCTAAGCCCCCGAGTGAGAGGCAGACTCATCACTCGGTAGGATTTTTATCACTTAGGCGAGCACTGGGCTGTAGCTAAGCCCCCGAGTGAGAGGTAGACT
>NC_057807.1:84319431-84338366 GCF_018294505.1 Triticum aestivum
AGCACTGGGCTGCAGCTAAGCCCCCGAGTGAGAGGCAAACTCATCACTCAGTAGGATTTTTGTCACTTAGGCGAGGATTGGGCTTCAGCTAAGCCCCCGAGTGAGAGGCAGACTCATCACTCGGTAGGATTTTTGTCACTTAGGCGAGCACTAGGCTGCAGCTAAGCCCTCGAGTGAGAGGCAGACTCATCACTCGGTAGGATTTTTGTCACTTAGGCGAGCACTGGGCTGCAGCTAAGCCTCCAAGTGAGAGGCAGACTCATCACTTGGTAGGATTTTTGTCACTTAGGTTCAGGCGAAATAGATTCGCGGCTAAAGTAGCATACACAAAAGAAATAAAAAACAACCACTTGGAAGGAGTAAATTATGTATTTTGATAATTAAGCTAACAAGTATTCCTTATTACATCCGATCAGTTTAACTATTTAAGAATAGAAACGGCGGAGCAGATCCGCATTCTAGGCCCGCGGCTCATCTCTATTGTGTTCGACATTGAAGAGACGGTATGCTCCATTGTGGAGCACCTTGGTGATGAAGAAAGGGCCTTCCCAAGCGGGGGCGAGCTTGTGTGGCCTTTGTTGATCCACTCGGAGGACCAAGTCCCCTTCCTGGAATGCACGACGCCTTACGTTCTTGGCGTGGAATCGATGTAAGTCTTGCTGATAAATGGTCGACCGGATCAAAGACATCTCTCTCTCCTCCTCCAAGAGGTCGACTGCGTCTTGTCGAGCTTGCTATGCTTCTTCTTCAGAGAAGAGTTCGACTCAGGAAGCGTTGTGGAGCAAATCACTCGGCAAAATGGCTTCGGCTATGTAGACCAGAAAGAATGGAGTCCATCTAGTCGACCGATTGGGGGTTGTCCTCAGCCCCCAAAGCACCGATGGTTGCTCGTCGACCCAAGCCCCTGCCGCGTGCTTGAGGTCACGCATTAGCCGAGGCTTCAGCCCTTTGAGAATCAATCCATTCGCTCGCTCAGCTTGTCCATTCGACTGGGGATGGGCGACTGAAGCATAATCGATCCTCGTGCCCTGGGAGGCGCAAAAAACTTTGAACTCTTCAGAACTGAAGTTTGAGCCATTGTCCGTGATGATGTTGTGCGGGACGCCGTATCTGAATATAAGTTCTCTGACGAAACTAATGGCTGTGCTCGCTTCAAGGCTCTTAATGGGCTTGGCTTCGATCCATTTGGTGAACTTGTCGACTGCTACCAGCACATGAGTAAATCCACTCCTGCCTGTCCTCAGAGGTCCTACCATGTCCAATCCCCAAACGGCGAAGGGCCAGACGAGTGGAATAGTCTTCAGAGCTGACGCAGGTTTGTGAGACATTTTGGAATAAAACTGACAACCTTCACACTTGTCCACTATTTCCTTTGCCATCTCGTTAGCGTGGGGCCAGTAAAACCCGGCTCGGTATGCTTTGGCTACGATGGTCCGAGAGGACGCATGGTGACCACAGGTCCCTGAGTGGATATCGTTAAGGATCATTCGGCCTTCTTCTGGCGTGATGCACTTCTGGCAGGCTCCAGTTACACTCTCTCTGAACAACTTTCCTCTTATCACAGTAAAGGCTTTAGACCGTCGGACGATCTGTCGAGCTTCTTCTTCATCCTCTGGGAGTTCCTTCCTAAGAATATATGTGATGTATGGTACTGTCCAGTCGGGAGTGATGACCAAAACCTCCATGATTAAGTCGACCATGGCCGGGACTTCGACTTCAGTCGGATCTATGGCACTCTTGGGCTGCGGTGACTCTTCGGTGAAAGGATCTCCTTGAACCGAAGGTGAATGGATATGTTCCAGAAACACGTTTCTGGGAATAGCCTCTCTCTTTGAGCCTATCTTGGCGAACTCATCTGCAGCTTGATTTTTCAGTCGGGGTATATGGTGGAGCTCCAAACCTTCAAACCTCTTCTCCAGCTTTCTCACTGCATTGCAATAACCGGTCATGACCGGGCTTCTGACATACCATTCCTTCATGACTTGGTTAACCACCAAATCAGAATCGCCGTAGACCATAAGGCAGCAGACGCCGAGTGAAATGGCCATACGCAACCCGTATAGAAGTGCTTCATATTCGGCTTCGTTATTGGAGGAATTAAAATGAATCCGGAGAACTAACTAAGCCTGTCTCCGCGGGGGGATACCAAAACTACTCCAGCACCTGAACCATTAAGCATCTTGGAGCCATCAAAAAACATAGTCCAATGTTCCGAGTGAACTTGAGTCGGCAATTGCTGTTCAATCCACTTGGCCAGAAAATCTGCAATTGCTTGGGACTTGATGGCCTTCTTTGCGTCAAACTTTATATCTAAAGGGAGGAGTTCAATCGCCCATTTGGCCACTCGACCAGTTGCATCTCTGTTGTTCAGAATTTCGGATAGTGGCGCATCGCTGACGACTGTAATGGAGTGGTCAGAGAAGTAATGCGCAACCTTCTTCATGGTCATGTATATTCCATAGACAAGCTTCTGATAATGCGGGTATCGTTGCTTGGATGGAGTCAAAACTTCAGAGAGATAATAGATTGGGCGTTGAACCTTGTAGGCTTTTCCTTCTTCTTCCCACTCGACCGTGAGTACTGTACTGACAACTTGTCCAATGGCTGCAATGTAGAGTAGTAAAGGCTCCTTGCTGATTGGCGCAACGAGCACTGGCTAGGTGGAAAGCAGGGTTTTGAGTTCTGCAAACGCTGCTTCAGCTTCATCAGACCACTCGAACTTATCAGACTTCTTCATCAATCGGTAAAGAGGCAAGGCCTTTTCACCGAGACGGGAAATGAATCGACTCAGAGCGGCCAAACAACCAGTCAGCTTCTGAATGTCATGCACTCGCACGGGGCATTTCATTCGGAGGATGGTATCAACTTTCCTTAGATTGGCATCGATCCCTCATTCGGAAACAAGAAAACCGAGTAACTTTCCTCTTGGAACTCCGAACGTGCATTTTGACGGATTAAGCTTGATATCATATCTTTTGAGGTTGGCAAAGGTTTCTGTAAGGTCAGTCAATAGGTTGGAACCTTTGCGATACTTGACCACAATGTCATCCATGTACGCTTCCACATTCCAACTGATTTGAATGAGCAGGCACTTCTGAATCATTCTCATGAATGTGGCTCCAGCATTTTTCAAACCAAAAGGCATGGTGACATAGCAAAAGCACCCGAATGGGGTGATGAAGGCTGTTTTTATTTCATCGGGACCATACAGTCGGATCTGATGGTATCCGGAATATGTATCTAAGAAAGACAAGCGTTCACACCCTGCAGACGAATCAACAATCTGATCGATGCGAGGGAGAGGGAAGTGATCTTTCGGGTAGGCCCGATTGATATGCTTGAAATCAATGCACATATGAAGTGAATTATCCTTCTTAGGAACCATGACTACATTGGCTAGCCACTCGGAGTGGTAGATTTCACGGATGAACTCTGCTGCCAACAGTCGAGCACTTCTTCGCCGATTGCTTTCCTCTTCTGCACGGCGGACCGCCGAAGATGTTCTTTGACGGGTTTTATTTTGGGGTTGTCACACCCTAGCTAGTCATGCATTAGAGTGTTGCATCATGTTTATTCTTTCACCAGAAACCTGAAATGGGGATGACAGAACCCCCAGTCCCCTCTGAAACCAACTAGGGTTTACTAAAAACTTTTTCAATGAACCTGAAATGCCCTTCTAAAATGCCCATCATTTTTGTCTTGGTTCAGAACCTCTGCCAAAAGTGATGCACATTTTCCTAGGCCATCTTAGGGTTTTTGAATTAAATCATAAATATTTGAATTTGGGCATTTAAAATTATATAAAATATTTAAATGCTCAAATATCTCCAAACTAAAATGTTTCATGTTGGAAATAATCCAACTATGGACCAGGAGTAGTTTGGTGATTTTAGGAGTTGCCTAAGTATTTTATTTAATTCAACAAAGTTGCAGAAGTATTAAAAAACAGAAAATAGAAAGAAAATGGAAAAACTTACCTGACGCCTACTCCCGGCCCACCTGCCGGCCCAGCCCAGCGCCGCTCCAGCGAGCTGCTTGCCGGCCAGGCAGGCAGGCAGGTGCCCGACAACGACCACAGCGCGCGCCACGCACCTGCTCGCCGCCTCGCCGCTCCCCTCGCCCGGTGACGTCGTGGATCGGTCTCCCTCGCTCCCCCGAACCCCCCAGACACCCCCTCTCCTCTCCAGCTCCTCCCCCTCGCGCTCCCCCGCCATGACCGACGCCACCATCGCCGTGCCTTCGTCGTAGTCGTGCTCCCCGCCGCCCGTGCGTCCTCCCATCGTGTCCAGGAGCTCCGCCGCTGTCCACTCCATCGAGCAAGCCGAGCCCCGAGCGCTCGCAACGCCCAAGTCCACCGCAACAACCTCGCCCGAACCGCCGTCGCCGGAGATCCCCTTCAACGCCGTCGTCGCTCCGGTCCATTTCCGGCCGCACCAAGGGCTTCGTCGCACTCACTGTGAGCTTAGCCATCTTCCCCCCTCCTTTTCTTGCTCCCAAGCTGTGTAGCGACCTCCCGGAGCTCAACCGCACCCACCGCCGTGGAGCTCGTCGCCGACGTGCTCCCGGTCATCCTCCGACCACTCCACGGTGTCCATCATGCTCACCGTGTCACGTAGCATCTAGCTAGCTACTCCCCGCGCCTCACCGATCCCTCTAGCGTCAAGTTCGTCTTCGGCCGAACCCCGGTGGCCGCCAAAGTCGTCGCCGGCGCCAACTTCGGCCACCCCGACCCCAACGGACTCCACCAAGAGCTGCGGCTCGTCCTCAGCTCCACTCCGGTGGTCTCCGCGACCCATTTGGTGGCCGAAACGGCCAAAACCACTTCCGCCGCCGCGTCGGGCTCGCCGGCGGCTAAACGCCGGTGCAGCCGACCCGGGTTTGACCACGGGTGGGCCCTGGTTGACTCCCCTGAGTCAATGACAGGTGGGGCCTAGCCCTGTTAATTAAACAAGTTTAGTTTTAATTAAACTTTAATTAATCTAATCACACTGACACGTGGGACCCACTGTCAGGTTTGACCCGGACGTGTTCCGTTGACCTGCTGACGTCACACTGACGTCAGGCTGACGCAATAATTGATTTTCTGGAATTAATCTAATACAGGAAATTCCAGAATATAGTTTAAACTTCAAAAATTCATAACTTTTATTCTGTAACTCCAAATCAGACAAATTATATATGAAAAATGATCAGAAAAATCCAATCTATCCATCTGTACTATTTTCATGCATGATTAAACAAGTTAACCTGATGTTTAATGCAGAACAAGGAAAAGCACTTTAAAAGGCCATGTTTGAGTTTGAAATTTGAATCTTTGATTCAAATTGGTTCAAACCCTTCTGGTCTTAGTTGCATTAGCCCAACACACTCATATTGCTATGTTTCATGCATGAATCATATTGTTGCACATTGTTTGGTGATGGTTGTGTATCGGTGTTCTTTGCGGCAGGTTCTGCCTCCGAGGAGTACCGTGATTACCCTAACGAAGAACCGTATCAGTGCATCGAACCATCAGGCAAGCAACCAACCATTTGATCATATCGATACAATCCCATGTTCTCACTCCTGCTCTCTTTTACTGCATTAAGACAACGCGTTTCAAACTGCTGTGTGCTACGGTAGTTGAACCCACTTCCTCTGCATGACCTGTCATTGCCACAGTAACTAGATGAAACCCACTAGCATGTGTAGGAGTTGATTGAGCCATATGAATGTGTTGTTCCTACCTTGCTATGCCTGCTATGCTTAGAGTCGTGTCAGGTCTGGTTCATCTGGGTGATGGGCTAGAGTGAAATGATTATGTCGGTAATGAGAGTGATGTGGTGAACACGATTTGGTAAAGGTATCGATGAGAGGCCATGTAGGAGTACATGGTGGGTTGTTTCATTGAAGCCGACCTTAAGCACTGAGATCTGTATGTGTGATTTAAGAATCAGCTACTACCATGCATTGGGCCCGAAACCAATGGACCCTCTCGGCTTCTTATTCACCCTAGTTCTCCGTCCAGGAGTTGCAAGTAGTTTCTGGTGTTTGTAGCCTACTGGAGGCCGTGGACAGCGCTGACCGTAGGGGTGGGCTGTGATGTGGTAGGTACGTGGCCGGGTGTACCGAATACCCGTTAGGTATCTCGGGAACCCTGTTCACATCGTTCGGGGCCGTATGGGAAACCTTGGCCGGACTCCCTATGGATGGAACCTAGATAGGCGATAAACCTGGACTGGAGGCTTAGGTGATTAGGTAGGTCGTGGCCGACACCCACGTTGGGCTTCCGCTTGAAGGTTGCCGAGTACATGTCGTGTAAACGACGGTAAGTGGTGAGAGCGTGTATGAAGAAGTACACCCCTGCAGGGTTATCATGATCTATTCGAATAGCCGCGTCCGCGGTAAAGGACTACTTGGTTGCCTATACAGTTCATAGACAAGTAAATGGAAACTACTAAAAGCCTCAAGATAAGTGTGAGTGCCGAGGATGGCTCTTCCATAGGAAGACGGAGGTGGATCCTCGGTAGTGTATTGAATTGGTGAGTAGTGGACTCGTGTACGCAAAACCATTTCAAGTTGGAGTCTCGTAGGTTAGCCTAGCCAAGAGTCAAAGCTGGCTTGCTGCAACAACTCCACCAACCCTTCTTGATAATATGCATGTATGTAGGATCTGATGTAAGACTTGCTGAGTACCTTTGTACTCATGTTGCTATAATTTACATTTTTACAGAAGACGCCGCAACCCCTTCTGATGGGTTCTACGTAGACGTTGACATCAATGAGTAGGCTAAGGCCCAGGTGGTGATCCTGAGCTTGTGAAGGACCACGTAGTATAGCTAGGCTTTCCAAGCCTCTTTTATTTTCTAGTTGTCTGTACTCAGACAAATTACTTCCGCTGCTGGTTTGTATGACTGTATGACTTGAATGCTGGGTCGTGTGACCCGTACCTTTGTGTATGTTATGTATGGCTCTCTGAGCCTTAAATAAAGTACTTATGTCATAGAGTCATGTTGTGATGCCTTGTTGTATTTACACATATCGGGCATATTGTGTGTATGATTGAAATGCTTGGTATGTGTGGGATCTGACTATCTAGTTACTTATCCTTAGTAGCCTCTCTTACCGGGAAATGTCTCCTAGTGTTACCACTGAGCCATGGTAGCTTGCTACTGCTCTGGAACACTTAGGCTGGCCGGCATGTGTCCTTCTTCGTTCCGGTGTCTGTCCCTTCTGGGAAATGTCACGCATTGAGTACCGGAGTCCTGTTAGCCCGCTACAGCCCGGTTTACCGGAGTCCTGCTAGCCCAGTGCTACAGCCCGGACCCTCTTGCTGATGACCGACACGTTCGAAGCTGGGTCATGGATGCCTGTCCCTGTAAGTCTGTGCCACTTTGGGTTTACAACTAGTCATGTCAGCCCGGGCTCCTTAACATATGGATGCTAGCGACACTATCATATACGTGAGCCAAAAGGCGCAAACGGTCCCGGGCAAAGGTAAGGTGACACCCATTGGGGATACCGTGCGTGAGGCCGCAAAGTGATATGAGGTGTTACAGGCTAGATCGATGTGTCATCAAGTCGGGGTCCTGACAGTGTTGGCATCAGAGCCGGACTGCCTGTAGGTTCTCCAAGCCAAACTGGTCGATGTTGAGTCTAGAAATTCTTTAGTTATATGTAGGGGAATTGTTTGTGGGTTAGAACGTAAGGCTCTTTTTACTCCTTTATCTTGTGACATTCTGATCTGAGTCAGTCTATTCTTCCACCGGGGGTTAAGGAATTAGGATCTATTCTCTCTATCAGGTTCACGTGTTACTAATCAGTAGTACCTTATAGGTTTGATGGTTACAAGCCTAGTTCAGTTCTACTACCACATTATGTTGCTAGGATGGACTCAGAACTTTGATATGATGATGTTGAGTGTGAATGTAATCCTTTGTCAAATGTCTCAAAATCCTTCTTGAGCATTTACAGCTGTTATGCTGCCGAAATTTTGCTAGAAATTCTAATGCCTTTGCATTATGGTTGTGTTTTCAGATGGCCACTCGCGACCTCAATCAAGTGGTTCGCCTGACTCGATGCCTAGATGTACCCGGCCATACTGCCATGTTGGTCAGGGTAATGACTGAGGCCGGATACCGTTGGTATCCTGAGTACACGGTCGAAGAGCAATTCCGAGACTTTAATCAAAGCCAGTATCTCTGCACTGTCAGGATATTTCCATCTTATCCTGGGTCCACCGAGCCCCTTCACTGCTCCTATGGACTCGGGGTTACTATTGAGATGGCTGTGCAGGACGCCACCTACTCTATGATGACCATCATGCGAGTCAGGTCTGGCCTATTTCGGGACTCTGATTTCCGGTATATGCCAGGATCACTTCAGGGAGCACAAGGGTATCTCCAGGCTATCTATGTTGACCCCACCCAGGAGGATTCACGGACTCGCACCACTGCTGAGATGCTCGAGGATAAGGACCGTGAAAATCGGGCCTTGAGGTTAGAGCTCTTCAATACCCGTGCTGACCATTGGGCCACATTGACTCGGTTTGCACCGGCGGTGCAAGCTGGATATTCGGATATGCGCGATCTCTATCCGGTGAGATCTGCTCTGCCAGACGTGATGGGTTGGCGTGATGTAGGAGGCATCACCCCACCTCGCGGTCCCCGCAGGCCACCGTCTGTTGGTCCAAGACCTCATCCTAGTCCCTATGGTCCACAAACTCTGCGAGATCGTCTGTTTCCGGATGATCATGTTGAGCTTCCAGGCTATGGAGGTGACTTGTACGAGGACTACTACGGATCGGTCTGAGTTAGTAGTAGTATCACTAGTTCGTGTTAGCTGTGTCGTCTATCGTCCTGCGTGACTCGTGGGATATGACCTAGTTTGTATCGCCTTCCGGAGGTGTAGAAAAATAATGTATAGGAGCTTGGAATGCCTCCGATGAGATGTAATCCTCTTTTCACCGTAATAGTACCTTGTTTGGTCTTGTACTAAACCCTATATGGTGTGTATGACGATGGAATAAAGAAGCAGTTTCTGTATCTACCATGTCATACGGATGATCATCTTGCATTCCGAGTTATTCCTTACATTCTGTATCCTATGTCGGAATTTTATCATTCTGACTAAATCATTGTCTTGTTTACCTAGGATGGTCAACACGCGCACTAACCCTGCTCCCAAGAGCAGGCCGAAGGCAGTGAAGTCAGGAATGCAAATCTGCCTCATCCTCCTTCCCTAGCCGAGGTTATGATGGAAGCCGAAAGAAACAAGCGGGAGACCAACCGTTTGTTGGAGCGTATTGAACAGAACACAGCACACCATCAGAGGACTAACGTGGTGTCACTCAGTGATTTTATCAAGTTACATCCACCCACGTTCCACCACTCCGTCGAGCCTCTCGACGCTGATGACTGGCTTCGCAGTATTTCTCACAAACTGCGTTCCGCGCTGGTAGCGGAGGGTAACAAGGTCACCTTTGCTGCATATCATCTTGAAGGCCCCGCCAGTCTATGGTGGGAGAATTATGGAGCTATGCGCCCAGCGGGCCATGTCACTACTTGGGCTGAATTCAGCGAGGCTTTCCGTGAACATCACATTCCGGAGGGTCTCATGGACCATAAACGTGAGGAATTTTGCAGTTTCACTCAGGGCCGACTCTCTGTGGATGCTTACAGCAGGGAGTTCGGTAACCTCGCACGATATGCAACTGAGGAAGTTTCTACTGATGCCAAGAAGCAAGCAAGGTTCCGTAAGGGACTTAGTCCTGAGCTTCGCCGCGACCTCCGTCTGCATGAGTGCACATCTTTTCAGAAACTTGTTAACAAGGCCATCAGTGCTGAAACTGGTCAGACTGATTATGATGCAACACGCAAGCATGGCCGTGACATGGGTTCCTCATCCGGTGCTGGTCCTCAGAAGCGCCGCGTGTGGGTGCCCAACACCGCCCTGCCACCCAGGTTCACACCGAGGCCATCTTTCCAGGCGCCTCGCCCTGTTCCACAGTCTGCACCAGCCAAGCCCTATGGGGGTCCAACCAACAATGCTCCTCCACGTACCAGTTCCGTGACTTGTTTCAAGTGTGGGGAATCTGGCCACTATATGCGTGAGTGTCCCCAGACCAACCCCAACCAATCTGCTAAAGCTGTTGGCCGTGGCAAGCCGACAGGGAAAGTGTTCCACGCCAAGCCGGCCACCGCTACACGTGGCCATGTCAATTGTATCTCTGCCGAAGAAGCTCAAGAGGATCCCAACGTCGTTCTCAGTACGATCCTTGTTAATTGCCACCCGGCATCTGTTCTTTTCGATACCGGAGCCTCTCATTCATTTATATCCGAGAACTATGCTCGTTTGCATAACACCGCATTTTGTGACATGCCATCCACTATGGAAATTTCTACTCCTGGTTCTAGATGGCAGACCTCCAGGGTAAGTTATGGAAATGAAATCCAAGTCGACAGACTTGTTTTCCTTGCATCTTTGATAGCTCTCAAATTTTCAGATATTAATATCATTTTGGGTATGGACTGGATGTCAGCTCATCATGCCAAAATTGATTGCTTCTCTAGGACTGTTCAACTCACTCATCCTTCGGGGAAGATAGTCAATGTCTTGACCCGATTAGCCAAGCGACAATTATATTCTCTTAACGCCAGCCCTTTGCCAGACCTTGAGGACGTTCCGGTAGTCCGTGACTTCCCGGATGTCTTCCCAGAGGAATTGCCAGGTGTTCCACCTGACAGGGATGTTGAGTTCGTAATAGACCTCATTCCAGGAATCGTTCCGATTGCTAGAAGACCCTATAAGATGGCACCACTAGAACTAGCCGAGCTTAAGAAACAACTCGATGAGTCCTTGAAAAAGGGTTTCATCCGACCTAGTTCATCTCCGTGGGCTTGCCCCGTCCTATTCGTCAAGAAGAAGGATGGTACGGACCGGATGGTTGTAGATTATCAACCTGTCAATTTGGTCACAATCAAGAACAAATATCCGCTCCCCAGGATCAACGACCTGTATGATCAGCTCGCTGGATCCTCAGTCTTCTCCAAGATGGATTTGAGGTTGGGCTACCATCAAATCAAAATCAGAAACGGGGACATTCCTAAAACGGCCTTTGTTACTCGTTATGGCCAATACGAGTACACTGTCATGTCCTTCGGTTTAACCAACGCTCCAGCCACCTTTTCTCGGTTAATGAACTCAATCTTCATGGAGTATTTGGATAAATTCGTCGTGGTTTATCTCGATGATATACTCATCTACTCCAAGAACGAGGAAGAACATGCCGAACATCTAAGGCTAGTGTTGAAGAAACTTCGAGAGCATCGCCTTTATGCCAAATTTTCTAAATGTGAATTCTGGTTGTCGGAAGTGACCTATCTGGGTCATGTAATATCTGGTAAAGGTATTGCTGTTAACCCAGAGCGAGTTCAAGCCGTCCTTAATTGGACTCCACCTAAATCGGTCAAGCAAGTTCGGAGTTTTCTCGGCTTAGCGAGCTATTGCCGTCGCTTTGTCGAAAATTTCTCCAAAGTTGCTAAACCTCTAACCGAACTCCTCAAGAAAGATAAGAAGTTCGAATGGACTCCACAATGTGAGCACAACTTTCAGGAACTGAAAAGACGCCTGACTTCTGCTCCCGTACTGGTACCGCCAGACTTCTCCAAGGACTTTGTTATCTACTGCGACGCCTCGCGACAAGGACTAGGTTGCATTCTCATGCAAGATCGACACGTAATTGCTTACGCTTCACGGTAATTGCACCCACATGAGGAGAATTATCCTACTCATGATCTAGAGCTTGCAGCCGTAGTCTATGCACTTAAGACCTGGCGACATTACCTCCTCGGTAACCGTTGCGAAACATTCACTGATCACCAAAGTCTGAAGTACATTTTCACCCAACCGGATTTGAATCTCAGGCAAAGACGTTGGGTTGAGTTGATCACAGATTTCGACTTAGGAATAACTTACACCCCAGGGAAAGCCAACGTCATGGCTGATGCGCTAAGTCGTAAATCTTATTGTAACAACCTAATGCTACAACAAAGTCAACCGCTTCTCCATGAGGAATTTCGGAAGCTTAACCTTCACATTGTTCCTCAAGGTTTTCTTTCCACCTTGGTGGCGAAACCTACCCTTACGGACCAGATCATCAAAGCACAGAAGGTAGATCCGGGAATTTCCCGCATCAAGAGAAACATCAAGAAAGGAGTTGCGAATTGTTTCTTCATTAATGATCAAGGGGTCGTATACTTCGGGAATCGACTAGTGGTTCCCAAAGTGCGAAACCTGAGGCGATTGATCCTTAAGGAGGCTCATGAATCTCCTCTCACCATTCATCCCGGTAGTACTAAGATGTATCAGGACCTATGCCAGAGGTTCTGGTGGACTAGGATGAAGAGAGAAATTGCTCAGTATATTGCTAGCTGCGACGTCTGCCGTCATGTAAAAGCAGAGCATCAACGGCCTGCTGGCACCCTTCAACCCTTAGCTATTCCTGAATGTAAATGGGATAAAATTGGTATGGACTTCATTACCGGTTTTCCCAGGACCAAAAGAGGGAATAATGCTATCTTCGTCGTTGTTGATCGTCTTTCCAAAGTGGCCCATTTCTTACCTGTTCGCGAGAGTATAACCGCTAGTCAGCTGGCAGACTTATACATCTCCCGAATAGTGTCTCTCCATGGTGTTCCCTTGGAAATTAACTCGGATAGAGAAAGTCTTTTCACCTCTCGATTTTGGGAAAGTTTCCAAAACGCCATGGGAACCCGCCTTTCCTTTAGCACCGCTTTTCACCATCAATCGAGTGGTCAAGTGGAACGTGTCAACCAGATCCTAGAAGACATGCTTCGAGCCTCTGTTATCTCATTCGGAATGGATTGGGAGAAGTGCCTTCCATTTGCCGAATTCGCTTACAACAACAGCTATCAATCTAGCTTGGGTAAAGCCCCTTTTGAAGTTCTCTATGGACGACGGTGTCGAACACCCCTTAACTGGTCAGAGACCGGGGAAAGACAATTCTTTGGCCCGGATATGATTCAGGAAGAAGAAGAGCAAGTTCGCATCGTTCGTGAAAAGTTGAAAACAGCCCAATCTCGTCAAAAGAGTCAATATGACCGAAAACATAAGGCTATGACTTTCGAGGTTGACGAGAAGGCTTACTTTCGGGTTACCCCTCTGAAGGGAACCCATCGTTTCAGTATCAAAGGCAAATTGGCTCCTCGTTACATTGGACCTTTTCGCATTCTCGCTAAACGAGGAGAAGTTGCCTACCAGTTGGAACTACCTCCGCACCTCTCCAGAGTCCACGATGTCTTCCACGTTTCTCAACTCAGGCGTTGCTTTTCGGATCCTATCCGTGGAGTGGACTACGAAACGCTTGATCTCCAAGATAATCTTACATATCGAGAGTACCCCATTCGTATCCTCGATCAGGCCGAGCGTACCACTCGACATCATAATATCAAGTTTCTCAAAGTTCAATGGTCGCACCATTCTGAGGATGAAGCAACTTGGGAAAGGGAGGATCGTCTTCGACTTGAGTATCCCGCCTTCTTCCCGGAGGAACCCAAATCTCGGGACGAGATTCTTTTGAGTGGGGGTGAGTTGTCACACCCTAGCTAGTCATGCATTAGAGTGTTGCATCATGTTTATTCTTTCACCAGAAACCTGAAATGGGGATGACAGAACCCCCAGTCCCCTCTGAAACCAACTAGGGTTTACTAAAAACTTTTTCAATGAACCTGAAATGCCCTTCTAAAATGCCCATCATTTTTGTCTTGGTTCAGAACCTCTGCCAAAAGTGATGCACATTTTCCTAGGCCATCTTAGGGTTTTTGAATTAAATCATAAATATTTGAATTTGGGCATTTAAAATTATATAAAATATTTAAATGCTCAAATATCTCCAAACTAAAATGTTTCATGTTGGAAATAATCCAACTATGGACCAGGAGTAGTTTGGTGATTTTAGGAGTTGCCTAAGTATTTTATTTAATTCAGCAAGGTTGCAGAAGTATTAAAAAAACAGAAAACAGAAAGAAAATGGAAAAACTTACCTGAAGCCTGCTCCCGGCCCACCTGCCGGCCCAGCCCAGCGCTGCTCCAGCGAGCTGCTTGCCGGCCAGGCAGGCAGGCAGGTGCCCGACGGCGACCACAGCGCGCGCCACGCACCTGCTCGCCGCCTCGCCGCTCCCCTCGCCCGGTGACGTCGTTTATCGGTCTCCCTCTCTCCCCCGAACCCCCCAGACACCCCCTCTCCTCTCCAGCTCCTCCCCCTCGCGCTCCCCCGCCATGACCGACGCCACCATCGCCGTGCCTTCGTCGTAGCCGTGCTCCCCACCGCCCGTGCGTCCTCCCATCGTGTCCAGGAGCTCCGCCGCTGTCCACTCCATCGAGCAAGCCGAGCCCCGAGCGCTCGCAACGCCCAAGTCCACCGCAACGACCTCGCCCGAACCGCCATCGCCGGAGATCCCCTTCAACGCCGTCGTCGCTCCGGTCCATCTCCGGACGCACCAAGGGCTTCGTCGCACTCACTGTGAGCTTAGCCATCTTCCCCCCTCCTTTTCTTGCTCCCGAGCTGTGTAGCGACCTCCCGGAGCTCAACCGCATCCACCGCCGTGGAGCTCGTCGCCGACGTGCTCCCGGTCATCCTCCGACCACTCCACGGTGTCCATCATGCTCACCGTGTCACGTAGCATCTAGCTAGCTACTCCCCGCGCCTCACCGATCCCTCTAGCGTCAAGTTCGTCTTCGGCCGAACCCCGGTGGCCGCCAAAATCGTCGCCGGCGCCAACTCCGGCCACCCCGACCCCAACGGACTCCACCAAGAGCTGCGGCTCGTCCTCAGCTCCACTCCGGTGGTCTCCGCGACCCATTTGGTGGCCGAAACGGCCAAAACCACTTCCGCCGCCGCGTCGGGCTCGCCGGCGGCTAAACGCCGGTGCAGCCGACCCGGGTTTGACCACGGGTGGGTCCTGGTTGACTCCCCTGAGTCAATGACAGGTGGGGCCCAGCCCTGTTAATTAAACAGGTTTAGTTTTAATTAAACTTTAATTAATCTAATCACACTGACACGCGGGACCCACTGTCAGGTTTGACCCGGACGTGTTCCGTTGACCTGCTGACGTCACACTGACGTCAGGCTGACGCAATAATTGATTTTCTGGAATTAATCTAATATAGGAAATTCCAGAATATAGTTTAAACTTCAAAAATTCATAACTTTTATTCTGTAACTCCAAAACAGACAAATTATATATGAAAAATGATCAGAAAAATCCAATCTATCCATCTGTACTATTTTCATGCATGATTAAACAAGTTAACCTGATGTTTAATGCAGAACAAGGAAAAGCACTTTAAAAGGCCATGTTTGAGTTTGAAATTTGAATCTTTGATTCAAATTGGTTCAAACCCTTCTGGTCTTAGTTGCATTAGCCCAACACACTCATATTGCTATGTTTCATGCATGCATCATATTGTTGCACATTGTTTGGTGATGGTTGTGTATCGGTGTTCTTTGCGGCAGGTTCTGCCTCCGAGGAGTACCGTGATTACCCTAACGAAGAACCGTATCAGTGCATTGAACCATCAGGCAAGCAACCAACCATTTGATCATATCTATACAATCCCATGTTCTCGCTCCTGCTCTCTTTTACTGCATTAAGACAATGCGTTTCAAACTGCTGTGTGCTACGGTAGTTGAACCCACTTCCTCTGCATGACCTGTCATTGCCACAGTAACTAGATGAAACCCACTAGCATGTGTAGGAGTTGATTGAGCCATATGAATGTGTTGTTCCTACCTTGCTATGCCTGCTATGCTTAGAGTCGTGTCAGGTCTGGTTCATCTGGGTGATGGGCTAGAGTGAAATGATTATGTCGGTAATGAGAGTGATGTGGTGAACATGATTTGGTAAAGGTATCGATGAGAGGCCATGTAGGAGTACATGGTGGGTTGTTTCATTGAAGCCGACCTTAAGCACTGAGATCTGTATGTGTGATTTAAGAATCAGCTACTACCATGCATTGGGCCCGAAACCAATGGACCCTCTCGGCTTCTTATTCACCCTAGTTCTCCGTCGAGGAGTTGCAAGTAGTTTCTGGTGTTTGTAGCCTACTGGAGGCCGTGGACAGCGCTGACCGTAGGGGTGGGCTGTGATGCGGTAGGTACGTGGCCGGGTGTACCGAATACCCGTTAGGTATCTCGGGAACCCTGTTCACATCGTTCGGGGCCGTATGGGAAACCTCGGCCGGACTCCCTACGGATGGAACCTGGATAGGCGATAAACCTGGACTGGAGGCTTAGGTGATTAGGTAGGTCGTGGCCGACACCCACGTTGGGCTTCCGCTTGAAGGTTGCCGAGTACATGTCGTGTAAACGACGGTAAGTGGTGAGAGCGTGTATGAAGAAGTACACCCCTGCAGGGTTATCATGATCTATTCGAATAGCCGCGTCCGCGGTAAAGGACTACTTGGTTGCCTATATAGTTCATAGACAAGTAAATGGAAACTACTAAAAGCCTCAAGATAAGTGTGAGTGCCGAGGATGGCTCTTCCGTAGGAAGACGGAGGTGGATCCTCGGTAGTGTATTGAATTGGTGAGTAGTGGACTCGTGTACGCAAAACCATTTCAAGTTGGAGTCTCGTAGGTTAGCCTAGCCAAGAGTCAAAGCTGGCTTGCTGCAACAACTCCACCAACCCTTCTTGATAATATGCATGTATGTAGGATCTGATGTAAGACTTGCTGAGTACCTTTGTACTCATGTTGCTATAATTTACATTTTTACAGAAGACGCTGCAACCCCTTCTGATGGGTTCTACATAGACGTTGACATCAATGAGTAGGCTAAGGCCCAGGTGGTGATCCTGAGCTTGTGAAGGACCACGTAGTATAGCTATGCTTTCCAAGCCTCTTTTATTTTCTAGTTGTCTGTACTCAGACAAATTACTTCCGCTGCTGGTTTGTATGACTGTATGACTTGAATGCTGGGTCGTGTGACCCGTACCTTTGTGTATGTTATGTATGGCTCTCTGAGCCTTAAATAAAGTACTTATGTCATAGAGTCATGTTGTGATGCCTTGTTGTATTTACACATATCGAGCATATTGTGTGTATGATTGAAATGCTTGGTATGTGTGGGATCTGACTATCTAGTTGTTTATCCTTAGTAGCCTCTCTTACCGGGAAATGTCTCCTAGTGTTACCACTGAGCCATGGTAGCTTGCTACTGCTCTGGAACACTTAGGCTGGCCGGCATGTGTCCTTCTTCGTTCCGGTGTCTGTCCCTTCGGGGAAATGTCACGCATTGAGTACCGGAGTCCTGTTAGCCCGCTACAGCCCGGATTACCGGAGTCCTGCTAGCCCAGTGCTACAGCCCGGACCCTCTTGCTGATGACCGACACGTTCGAAGCTGGGTCATGGATGCCTGTCCCTGTAAGTCTGTGCCACTTTGGGTTTACAACTAGTCATGTCAGCCCGGGCTCCTTAACATATGGATGCTAGCGACACTATCATATACGTGAGCCAAAAGGCGCAAACGGTCCCGGGCAAAGGTAAGGCGACACCCGTGGGGATACCGTGCGTGAGGCCGCAAAGTGATATGAGGTGTTACAGGCTAGATCGATGTGTCATCGAGTCGGGGTCCTGACAGGGGTCGACACGCAAACGGTGCTCGGCCAGTCCCCTAGGTACACCCGGCATGTCAGAAGGTTTCCATGCAAAGATGTCCCAGTTCTCGCGGAGGAACTGGACGCGCGCTTCTTCCTATTTGCTGTCGAGTGTCGTTGATATATGGGTCGGTGCGGCACTAGGATCCATCGGGTGAATATGAACTGGCTTCGTCTCACCAGTCGATTGGAATGCAGAATCTATGGCAGGTTTCTTGGCTCTGAGCAGATCACTCAGATCCGCGTTCTTCTGATATTCTTGGAGCTCAACTGCTGCCATCTGCTCATCGGCGATCTTGGAGCCTTTCTGGAAACACTCCTCAGCCTTCTGTCGATTGCCTGTAACTGTGATCACGCCTTTGGGGCCAGGCATCTTTAGTTTGAGGTACACATAACATGGTCGAGACATAAAGCGTGCATAGGCTGGCCTACCCAAAATGGCATGATAGGCACTCTGGAAATCCACGACTTCAAATGTCAAATTTTCCTTACGGTAATGCTTTGAGTCACCGAAAACCACGTCGAGGGCGATCTGTCTGAGTGACTCGGCTTTCTTCCCAGGAATAACACCATGAAAACTCATATTGCTCTCGCTAAGCTTGGACATCGGAATGCCCATCCCTGTCACATCCCTAGTCTGGTATGACCTAGACTAGCTAGTCATTTGTGCATCATGTTTAAATTTCATTTAAATTTGAAATGAGGATTGGTGGAACCCTCAGAATCATTTTTGAAAATGACCCAAATAAAAATTTCTCCAAAAGGGGCCAAGAAAATGCTCATGTTGCTCTCTGAAAATATTGGACAGAGATAAAAATCAAACCAATATTTTTAGGAGCTCATGGATATTTAATTTTGGCCATTTGGATTAATCCGATAAATATTTGCATTGGAAATATATTAGTTATATATATTAATATATGTCCAAAAATTATGCCACCTGTTGGGGAGCTCTGGAATAATATAGCTAGCTCCTGCAAAAATTGGCATAAGGTAATTAAATGATTTAATATTTTAATTAAATCAAAACAAATGTCAGAAAATTAGAAAACAAAAAAATAAAAGAGGGAGACTTACCTGGGCCTCCTCCCTGTGCAGCCCAGCAGCAGCAGGCCGGCCCAGCCAGCAGGCGGCCCAGCCCGCCTCCTCCTCTGTCGTCTTCGTCCTCGATAGAGGGAGGGGAGCGTGCCCGGCGCGCGCGCGCGCCACCGCGCCACGCCACGCCTGGCGCCCTCCTCGTCGCCCTGGAATGCCCGGACGTCGCCACGCCCCCCCCCCCC
>NC_057807.1:84338656-84394102 GCF_018294505.1 Triticum aestivum
GCGCGCAGCCGAGCGGAGCTCATCGCCGCCGTCCACCGTAGCCGTAGCCACCGCCTCCCCCTCGCCTCCCCGACACGCTCCCCAGCTCCGCCGCGACCCCCTCTACCTCCTCGTCGAGCCACGCAAGATGGAGCACCCCGTGGAGCCGTCGCCGTCGCCATCTTCGCCTCCGGCCGCCGTGGATCCTCGCCGTCGATTCGGGAGCTACCGGGCATCCCCGACCTCGCCCTCGCGCTCGCTGGTCTCGCTGTGAGCCCCCGCACCGAACCTCCCCCTCCCCGATGCCGATTTCTTCCTCCAACCGCGGGCTCCGTCGAGCCCGAGAGCTCATCGCCGCCGGCCACGAGGTCGCCGCGGCTAGAGCCCCCACACGTCGCGTCCGAGCACGCTGTCGTCCTCGGCGCGTTCCCAGGAACACAGAGCACCTACCCACTCTTCCTCCCGTGCACCATAGCGCTCCGTCCCTCTTCACCGAACTTCGGCCGCCGCCCCGAGCTTTGCTCCGGCGAGCTCCGGCGCCCCCGCAGCCCCCCACCAGCTCCCCTGGTTGCGGACGACGATGGGCTACGCCCCGGTGGTCTTCGTGCGACCAAACGCCACTTGTAGCGCAAGTCCGGCGAGTCACCGCCGCGCTATTGGTCGCCGCCGGCCAGAACTCCGGCGGGCTGACGTGGCTTTGTTAATTAGGCACTAATCCCCACCTACTGACACTGACCAGCGGGCCCCAGGGCTTAGTCAAAGCTAATCAGCCCAGGTTTGACTCGGGGTTAACCCCAGTGTCACTGACGTGTGGACCCCACACGTCAGGTTTGACCCCAGTCAGCCGCAGTTGACTGCTGACGTCGTGCTGACATCATGCTGGTGCAATAATTTGATTTCTGGATTTAAAATAATTCAGGAAATTCCAGAAATTGATTTAAACTTCAAAAATTCATAGAAATTCAACCGTAGCTCAGATTGAAATGATTTATATATGAAAAATTATCAGAAAAATGCAATCTTTCCATCTGTACTAGTTTCATGCATGACAAACCAACTTATACTTGCTGTATAGGTGAAAACACATTATGGCATATATAAGAGCTTACTTTGGAGATGCATTTGAACCTTTGGTTCAAATGGACTTCAAACCAAATGATTACTAGTTACATTAGCTCAAACAACATCACATCTTCATGCCATGTTCATGCATCATATTGTTGCATATGTTGTGTATTGATTGCCGGCACCATTCCTTCTCGATAGGTCCTGCTCCGGAGCTGTTCCAGAGTACCTGTCTGTGAAGCAGTGCCTCCTCTGTTGATCTACCAGGCAAGCAAACCCCCTTGTTCATTCCGATACAATCCTACTCTCTCGCTCCTGCTCTCAGTTATTGCATTAGGACAACAACGATTCATCTGCTACTTTGTGCTGCGGTAGTTGAACCCATTCCTCTGCATGACCTGTCATTGCCACAGTAAATAGTTGAAACCCACTAGCATGTGTAGGAGTTGATTGAGCCATGTTGTGTTCCTACCATGCTATGCGTGCTATTGCTTAGAGTGTGTCAGGTCTGATTCATTGGGAATGAATTGGAGTGTTACGATATGTTCTGATGCTGAGAGTGAAGTGTGTGAACACGATTTGGTAAAGGTAGCGGTGAGAGGCCATGTAGGAGTACATGGTGGGTTGTCTCATTGGAACCGTCCTTAAGCACTGAGTTCTATGTATGTTGTCCAATGACTCGATACTAACACACATTGGGATCCTTAATTGACTCTCTCGACTTATTAACCAACTTGGTCTCTGTCCAGGAGTCGCAACTAGTTTCTGGTGTTTGTAGGTAGTGCTATTTTTCTACCGAGTGGCACCCGGCAGGGTGGGCTTGGGACAGACTAGGCACAGGTGGCACGGTGTACCAAGTGGCACCCGGATGGTGGGCTTGGGAACCCTGCTCACATCGTTTGGGGCCGTGAGCGACACCCCGGCCGGATCTCCTTGCGGATGGAACCCGAATAGGCGATAAACCTGGACTAGAGTCTTGTGTGGTTAGTCAGGTCGTGGCCGACACCCTCGCCAGGCTTCCGCTTGAAGGTTGCCGAGATACATGACGTGTACACGGCGGTAAGTGGCGAGAGCGTGTGTGAAGAAGTACACCCCTGCAGGGTTAACATGATCTATTCGAATAGCCGAGTCCGCGGTTATGGACTTCTTGGATGCTTACATGGTACATAGACAACTTGAAGTGGATACTATAAAATGCTCAAGACAAGTGTGAGTGCTATGGATGGCCTTCTCGTAGGGAGACGGGGATGAGTCCATAGTAGTGTATTGTGTGGTGATTAGTGGACTCGTGTACGTTGTCTCACCTCCAGAGTTTTTGGTAGTCGTAGAACAGTCTAGCCACAGAGTCAAAGCTGGCTTGCTGCAACTAAACCCCACATTACCCTCTTGATACAAATGCATGTATGATAGGATCTGATGTAAGTCTTGCTGAGTACCTTTGTACTCATGTCGCTTTATTTATGTTTTTGCAGCAGAGACTTCGGTCTTACTAGTGTTCTCATGGACTTCGACAAGTAGCTTGTACCTCAGCTACAATCTTGATCGGACGTTGTAGATAGTCAGGCTTTCAGCCTTCTTCATTTATAGATGTCTGTACTCAGACATGTAATGCTTCCGCTTGTTGCTTGTATGCTCTGTAGGATGGGTCTTGTGACCCCTGTTTGCAATAAATTCTATGATGGCTCTTTGAGCCTTACCTATATGAGTTGCTGAGTTATGCTGTGATGCCATGTTGTACAGCACATACTTGCATGGTATGCGTACGTGTAATGTGTATTGCTATGTGTGGGATCTGACTATCTAGTTGTTTATGCTTAGTAGCCTCTCTTACCGGGAAATGTCTCCTAGTGCTTCCAGTGAGCCCTGGTAGCTTGCTACTGCTCCGGAACACTTAGGCTGGCCGGCATGTGTCCTTCTTCGATCCTGTGTCTGTCCCTTCGGGGAAATGTCACGCGATGAATACCGGAGTCCTGTTAGCCTGCTACAGCCCGGTTCACCGGAGTCCTGTTAGCCCAGTGCTACAGCCTGGATTCACTCGCTGATGACCGACACGTTCGATGCTGGGTCATGGATGCCTGTCCCTGTAAGTTAGTGCCACTTTGGGTTTACGACTAGCCATGTCAGCCCGGGCTCTTTATCATATGGATGCTAGCGACACCATCATATACGTGTGCCAAAAGGCGCAAACGGTCCCGGGCAAAGGTAAGGCGACACCCGTGGGGATACCGTGCGTGAGGCCGCAAAGTGATATGAGGTGTTACATGCTAGATCGATGTGGCATTGAGTCGAGGTCCTGACAGCGTTGGTATCAGAGCCTGACTGCCTGTAGGGTTACCAAGCCAAACTGGTCGAAGTTGAGTCTAGAAAATCTTTAGTTATGTAAGGGAATTGATTGTGGGTTGGAACGTAAGGCTCTTTTTACTCCTTATACCTCATGGCCTTCTGATCTGAGTCATCCTATCTTTCCTACGGGGTTAAGGAACTAGGCTTTCTCTTCCGTCTATCAGGATCACGTGTTACTACTCCGTAGTCCCATAGGATTGGTTGATCAGAGTCATACCCCAGTTTTGAGTATTTCCGGTGTAGTATGTTTAGCATGATCTCAGAACCTTGAGTAATGTTGATGAGTATGTTACCACCCCATTTTTAGTAGGATGTCTCATTCTGAGCATTTTACTGCCGTTATGCTGCCGAAATTTCCCTAGGAGTTCGAGAGATACTAATTCCTTGTCCTACATTCTACAGTCGATTGTTGATGCTGACTCCGTCCCTGGTTTTGTTTCTCAGGATGTCATCAAGTTCTATTATTCGTAGCCAGAACCATGGAGATGGTAGGAATGAGGATCCTCCCAACCCACCTTCGTTGACAGAGTTCATGTTAGAGATGGAGAGGAAAAAGCGTGAGTCTAACCGTTTGTTGGCACGCATCGAGGAGAACACCGCACGTCAGTCCAATAAGTCTGCGACCATTCATGACTTCATTCGCTTGCACCCACCTACCTTTCATCATTCCATCGAGCCACTCGATGCAGATGACTGGCTCCGTAGCATCACCCATAAGCTGCGTTCCGCGAACGTAGCTTAAGATGACAAGGTCACTTATGCCACATATCACCTGGAAGGTCCTGCTAGTCTTTGGTGGCAGAACTATGAGGCTATGCTTCCAGCTGGCCAGATTCCTACCTGGAGAGATTTCACTGAGGCTTTTCGCGAGCATCACATTCCTGAAGCCCTCATCGATCGCAAGAGAGAAGAGTTCTGTAGTTTCACCCAGAGTAAGATGGCTGTTGATGCTTATAGCAGAGAGTTCGAGAACCTTGCCCGCTATGCCACAGAAGAAGTGTCCACGGACGCCAAGAAGCAAGCTAGGTTCCGGAAGGGTCTCAACCCCAAGTTGCGTCGTGATCTCCACCTACATCATTGTGATACATTCCAAGCCCTTGTGAACAAGGCCATTAATGCAGAGATAGCTCAGCTCACTTACGAGGAGTCTCGTAAGCACACCCGTGATTTGGGATCCTCCTCTGGTTCTAGTTCTCAAAAGCGCCGGATTTGGGTTCCAAACTCCGCTCTTCCTTCCGGATTTGCACCGAGGCCATCCCATGTGGTGCCTCACCCAGCTCAGTCATATGTTTCACCCAGGCCTACTGGTAGACCGCTTGTCAGTGCGGGTCCACGTCCAACCTCAGGGACTTGCTTCACATGCGGGAAGCCAGGACACTATGCCCGTGACTGCTCTCAGACTAGTTATGCTCCACCCCAGCCCGAGAAGACTGTTGGTTGTGTTAAGCCATCACGCAAGATGATCAGTGTCAAGTCAGCCCCCACTGAACGTGGACGTGTGCATCACGTCTCAGCTAAAGACGCTGATGATGATCCGGATGTCGTTCTTGGTACACTCCTTGTCAATTGTCACCCAGCATCAGTTCTATTCGATACTGGAGCATCTCCTCCTTCATTTCTGAAAGCTATGCTAACTTGCACAATCTGTCATTTTGTGATATGCCAACTCCGCTAGTCATCCAAACTCCTGGATCCAAATGGCAAACCTCTAGTGTAAGCCATGGTAACGAAATCCTTGTTGACAGACTTGTATTCCTTGCATCACTTGTAGCCCTCAAGTCCTCAGATATTAACATCATCTTGGGTATGGACTGGATGACAGCTCATCATGCCAAGATTGATTGTTACACCAGATCTGTTCAGCTTACACACCCATCTGGCAAGATAGTCACCGTCTCCACTAGAGTTGCAAAGCGTCAGCTCTATTCTCTTAATGCCAGCCCTCTTCCAGACCTTGAAGATATCCCGGTAGTCCGTGACTTTTCGGATGTCTTTCCAGAGGAACTGCCAGGTGTTCCACCTGACAGAGATGTAGAGTTCGTCATAGATCTTATCCCAGGAACAGCTCCAATCTCCCAGAGACCTTACAAGATGGCACCCTTAGAACTAGCCGAGCTTAAGAAACAACTTGATGAGTCCTTGCAAAAAGGTTTCATCCGTCCTAGTTCTTCTCCCTGGGCTTGCCCCGTCCTCTTCGTCAAGAAGAAGGATGGTACGGACCGGATGGTTGTAGACTATCGTCCCGTTAATTTGGTCACGATAAAGAACAAGTATCCGCTCCCAGGATCAACGACCTGTATGATCAGCTCGCTGGATCCTCAGTCTTCTCCAAGATGGATTTGAGGTTAGGGTACCACCAAATCAAGATCAGAAACGGGGACATTCCCAAGACAGCCTTTGTTACTCGTTATGGTCAGTACGAGTACACCCTCATGTCTTTTGGTCTAACCAACGCTCCAGCTACATTCTCCCGCTTGATGAATTCGATCTTCATGGAGTACTTAGATAAGTTCGTCGTGGTTTACCTCAATGATATTCTTATTTACTCGAAGAACGAGGAAGAGCATGCCGAACATCTTAGACTTGTGTTAGAAAAACACAGAGAGCACCGCCTTTATGCCAAGTTCTCCAAGTGTGAATTTTGGTTGCCAGAAGTGACCTACCTAGGCCACGTAATCTCTAGTAAGGGCATTGCTGTCAATCCCGAGAGAGTTCAAGCCGTTCTTGATTGGACTCCACCTGAAAACGTTAAACAAGTTAGGAGCTTCCTTGGTCTAGCCAGCTATTGTCGCCGCTTTGTTGAAAATTTCTCCAAAGTAGCCAAACCCCTCACGGAACTTCTCAAGAAAGATAAAAAGTTCGAGTGGTCCCCACAGTGTGAGTACAGTTTTCAGGAACTGAAAAGACGCCTGACTTCTGCTCCCATACTTGTGCCACCGGATTTCACAAAGGACTTTGTTATCTATTGTGACGCCTCACGACAGGGACTAGGTTGCATTCTTATGCAGGATCGTCATGTGATTGCCTATGCATCTCGACAGTTGCATCCACATGAGGAGAATTATCCTACACATGATCTAGAGCTTGCAGCCGTAGTCTATGCACTCAAGACCTGGCGACATTACCTCCTTGGTAAACGTTGCGAGATCTACACCGATCACCAGAGTCTCAAGTATATCTTCACCCAACCGGATCTGAACCTTAGGCAACGACGTTGGTTGGAGTTAATCACAGATTATGATCTAGGGATTACCTACACCCCAGGCAAAGCCAATGTCATGGCTGATGCTCTAAGCCGTAAATCCTATTGCAACAATCTCATGCTGCAGCAGGGCCAACCCCTTCTCCATGAGGAATTCTGTAAGCTTAACCTTCACATTGCTCCTCACGGATTCCTTTCTACCTTGGTGGCGAAACCTACTCTTGAGGATCAGATCATAACTAGCCAGCAATATGATACGGGTATTTCTCGTATCAAGGATAACATTAAGAAGGGAGTTGCTGGTAGTTTCTCTGTTGATGCTCGAGGTGTTGTTTTCTTTGGGAACCGCCTGGTGGTCCCCAAGAAGCAACATCTTCGACAATTGATTCTTAAGGAGGTGCATGAATCTCCTCTCACGATTCATCCCGGTAGTACTAAGATGTATCAGGACCTACGCCAGAGGTTCTGGTGGACTAGGATGAAGAGAGAAATCGCTGAGTTCATTGCCAAATGTGACGTTTGTCGTCGCGTTAAGGCAGAGCATCAAAGACCTGCTGGCACCCTTCAGCCTTTAGCTATTCCTGAATAGAAATGGGATAAAGTTGGTATGGACTTCGTCACCGGCTTTCCCAGGACCAAGAGAGGGAATAACGCTATCTTCGTAGTCGTTGATCGTCTTTCCAAAGTGGCTCACTTCCTTCCTGTTCGAGAGAGTATCACTGCTAGTCAGCTTGCTGACTTATACATTTCTCGAATAGTATCACTCCATGGTGTTCCACTAGAGATCAATTCAGACCGTGGCAGTCTTTTCACTTCTCATTTCTGGGAGAGTTTCCAAACTGCCATGGGAACCCATCTTTCCTTCAGTACCGCTTTCCACCCTCAGTCGAGTGGTCAGGTGGAACGGGTCAATCAAATTCTCGAAGACATGCTCAGAGCTTGCGTTATCTCATTCGGTATGGATTGGGAGAAATGTCTTCCTTTTGCCGAGTTTGCTTATAACAATAGCTATCAATCCAGCCTCAAGAAAGCTCCTTTTGAGGTTCTCTATGGATGAAGATGTCGAACACCTTTGAACTGGTCAGAAACCGGTGAAAGACAATTCTTTGGACCGGATATGATCCAGGAGGCAGAAGAGCAAGTTCGCATCATTCATGAGAATTTGAAAACAGCCCAGTCTCGTCAGAAGAGTCAGTATGATCGTCGTCATAAGGATATAACTTATGAGGTTGGCGACAAGGCCTACCTTCGGGTTACTCCTTTGAAGGGTACCCATCGCTTCGGTATCAAGGGCAAGTTGGCTCCTCGTTACATTGGTCCTTTTCGTATTCTCGCTAAACGAGGAGAGGTTGCCTACCAGATGGAACTACCCCCACATCTTTCTCGAGTTCATGATGTCTTCCACGTCTCTCAACTCAGGCGTTGCTTCTTGGATCCCATCCGCGGAGTGGACCACGAAACGCTTGATCTCCAAGATAACCTCACATACCGAGAGTACCCGGTTCGCATTCTTGATCAAGCCGACCGTGTTACCCGACGTCAGAACATCAAGTTTCTCAAAGTTCAGTGGTCTCATCATTCCGAGAGAGAAGCTACTTGGGAGCGAGAAGATCGTCTTCGACTGGAGTACCCCACCTTCTTTCCGTCGACCCCTGAATCTCGGGACGAGATTCTTTCAAGTGGGGGCGAGTTGTCACATCCCTAGTCTGGTATGACCTAGACTAGCTAGTCATTTGTGCATCATGTTTAAATTTCATTTAAATTTGAAATGAGGATTGGTGGAACCCTCAGAATCATTTTTGAAAATGATCCAAATAAAAATTTCTCCAAAAGGGGCCAAGAAAATGCTCATGTTGCTCTCTGAAAATATTGGACAGAGATAAAAATCAAACCAATATTTTTAGGAGCTTATGGATATTTAATTTTGGCCATTTGGATTAATCTGATAAATATTTGCATTGGAAATATATTAGTTATATATATTAATATATGTCCAAAAATTATGCCAATTGTTGGGGAGCTCTGGAATAATATAGCTAGCTCCTGCAAAAATTGGCATAAGGTAATTAAATGATTTAATGTTTTAATTATATCAAAACGAATGTCAGAAAATTAGAAAACAAAAAAATAAAAGAGGGAGACTTACCTGGGCCTCCTCCCTGTGCAGCCCAGCAGCAGTAGGCCGGCCCAGCCAGCAGGCGGCCCAGCCCGCCTCCTCCTCTATCGTCTTCGTCCTCGACAGAGGGAGGGGAGCGTGCCAGGCGCGCGCGCGCGCCACCGCGCCACGCCACCAGCCTCCCTGCTTGCCTGGCGCCCTCCTCGTCGCCCTAGAACGCCCGGACGTCGCCACGCCCCCCCCGTACCCTCTCACTCTCCCCCGATTCTTCCTCTCCTCTCCCTCGCTCTCTCTCTCTCGCGCGCGCAGCCGAGCAGAGCTCATCGCCGCCGTCCACCGTAGCCGTAGCCACCGCCTCCCCCTCGCCTCTCCGACACGCTCCCCAGCTCCGCCGCGACCCCCTCTACCTCCTCGTCGAGCCACGCAAGACGAAGCACCCAATGGAGCCGTCGCCGTCGCCATCTTCGCCTCCGGCCGCCGTGGATCCTCGCCGTCGATTCGGGAGCTACCGGGCATCCCCGACCTCGCCCTCGCGCTGGCTGGTCTCGCTGTGAGCCCCCGCACCGAACCTCCCCCTCCCTGATGCCGATTTCTTCCTCCAACCGCGGGCTCCATCGAGCCCGAGAGCTCATCGCCGCCGGCCACGAGGTCGCCGCGGCTAGAGCCCCCACACGTCGCGTCCGAGCATGCTGTCGTCCTCGGCGCATTCCCAGGAACACAGAGCACCTACCCACTCTTCCTCCCGTGCACCATAGCGCTCCGTCCCTCTTCACCGAACTCAAGCCGCCGCCCCGAGCTTTGCTCCGGCGAGCTCCGGCGCCCCCGCAGCCCCCCACCAGCTCCCCTGGTTGCGGACGACGATGGGCTACGCCCCGGTGGTCTTCGTGCGACCAAACGCCGCTTGTAGCGCAAGTCCGGCGAGTCGCCGCCGCGCTATTGGTCGCCGCCGGCCAGAACTCCGGCGGGCTGACGTGGCTTTGTTAATTAGGCACTAATCCCCACCTACTGACACTGACCAGCGGGCCCCAGGGCTTAGTCAAAGCTAATCAGCCCAGGTTTGACTCGGGGTTAACCCCAGTGTCACCGACGTGTGGACCCCACACGTCAGGTTTGACCCCAGTCAGCCGCAGTTGACTGCTGACGTCGTGCTGACGTCATGCTAGCGCAATAATTTGATTTCTGCATTTAAAATAATTCAGGAAATTCCAGAAATTGATTTAAACTTCAAAAATTCATAGAAATTCAACCGTAGCTCAGATTGAAATGATTTATATATGAAAAATTATTAGAAAAATGCAATCTTTCCATCTATACTAGTTTCATGCATGACAAACCAACTTATACTTGCTGTATAGGTGAAAACACATTATGGCATATATAAGAGCTTACTTTGGAGATGCATTTGAACCTTTGGTTCAAATGCACTTCAAACCAAATGATTACTAGTTGCATTAGCTCAAACAACATCACATCTTCATGCCATGTTCATGCATCATATTGTTGCATATGTTGTGTATTGATTGCCGGCACCGTTCCTTCTCGATAGGTCCTGCTCCGGAGCTGTTCCAGAGTACCTGTCTGTGAAGCAGTGCCTCCTCTGTTGATCTACCAGGCAAGCAAACCCCCTTGTTCATTCCGATACAATCCTACTCTCTCGCTCCTTCTCTTAGTTATTGCATTAGGACAACAACGATTCATCTGCTACTTTGTGCTGCGGTAGTTGAACCCATTCCTCTGCATGACCTGTCATTGCCACAGTAAATAGTTGAAACCCACTGGCATGTGTAGGAGTTGATTGAGCCATGTTGTGTTCCTACCATGCTATGCCTGCTATTGCTTAGAGTGTGTCAGGTCTGATTCATTGGGAATGAATTGGAGTGTTACGATATGTTCTGATGCTGAGAGTGAAGTGTGTGAACACGATTTGGTAAAGGTAGCGGTGAGAGGCCATGTAGGAGTACATGGTGGGTTGTCTCATTGGAACCGTCCTTAAGCACTGAGTTCTATGTATGTTGTCCAATGACTCGATACTACCACACATTGGGATCCTTAATTGACTCTCTCGACTTATTAACCAACTTGGTCTCTGTCCAGGAGTCGCAACTAGTTTCTGGTGTTTGTAGGTAGTGCTATTTTTCTACCGAGTGGCACCCGGCAGGGTGGGCTTGGGACAGACCAGGCACAGGTGGCACGGTGTACCAAGTGGCACCCGGATGGTGGGCTTGGGAACCCTGCTCACATCGTTTGGGGCCGTGAGCGACACCCCGGCTGGATCTCCTTGCGGATGGAACCCGAATAGGCGATAAACCTGGACTAGAGTCTTGTGTGGTTAGTCAGGTCGTGGCCGACACCCTCGCCAGGCTTCCGCTTGAAGGTTGCCAAGATACATGACGTGTACATGGCGGTAAGTGGCGAGAGCGTGTGTGAAGAAGTACACCCCTGCAGGGTTAACATGATCTATTCGAATAGCCGGGTCCGCGGTTATGGACTTCTTGGATGCTTACATGGTACATAGACAACTTGAAGTGGATACTATAAAATGCTCAAGACAAGTGTGAGTGCTATGGATGGCCTTCTCGTAGGGAGACGGGGATGAGTCCATAGTAGTGTATTGTGTGGTGATTAGTGGACTCGTGTACGTTGTCTCACCTCCAGAGTTTCTGGTAGTCGTAGAACAGTCTAGCCACAGAGTCAAAGCTGGCTTGCTGCAACTAAACCCCACATTACCCTCTTGATACAAATGCATGTATGATAGGATCTGATGTAACTCTTGCTGAGTACCTTTGTACTCATGTTGCTTTTTTATGTTTTTGCAGCAGAGACTTCGGTCCTACTAGTGTTCTCATGGACTTCGACAAGTAGCTTGTACCTCAGCTACGATCTTGATCGGACGTTGTAGATAGTCAGGCTTTCAGCCTTCTTCATTTATAGATGTCTGTACTCAGACATGTAATGCTTCCGCTTGTTGCTTGTATGCTCTGTAGGATGGGTCTTGTGACCCCTGTTTGCAATAAATGCTATGATGGCTCTTTGAGCCTTACCTATATGAGTTGCTGAGTTATAATGTGATGCCATCTTGTACAGCACATACTTGCATGTTATGCGTACGTGTAATGTGTATTGCTATGTGTGGGATCTGACTATCTAGTTGTTTATCCTTAGTAGCCTCTCTTACCGGGAAATGTCTCCTAGTGCTTCCACTGAGCCCTGGTAGCTTGCTACTGCTCCGGAACACTTAGGCTGGCCGGCATGTGTCCTTCTTCGATCCTGTGTCTGTCCCTTCGGGGAAATGTCACGCGAGGAATACCGGAGTCCTGTTAGCCTGCTACAGCCCGGTTCACCGGAGTCCTGTTAGCCCAGTGCTACAGCCTGGATTCACTCGCTGATGACCGACACGTTCGATGCTGGGTCATGGATGCCTGTCCCTGTAAGTTAGTGCCACTTTGGGTTTACGACTAGCCATGTTAGCCCGGGCTCTTTATCATATGGATGCTAGCGACACCATCATATACGTGTGCCAAAAGGCGCAAACGGTCCCGGGCAAAGGTAAGGCGACACCCGTGGGGATACCGTGCGTGAGGCCGCAAAGTGATATGAGGTGTTACATGCTAGATCGATGTGGCATTGAGTCGGGGTCCTGACAATCCCCTTCAAAGTCTCAGCGTAGAGGATGTTCAGACTGCTGCCACCGTCCATCAGTACCTTAGTCAGACGAGTGCCTCCAACCACGGGGTCGACTACCAAAGCTTGCCTCCCAGGGGTGGCCACACGAGTAGGGTGGTCAGACTGGTCGAACGTAATGGCTGTCTGAGACCATCTCAGGTAGGTGGTCGTCGACGTGGGAGCGACCATGTTCACCTCCCTGTTGATGACCTTCAACCGACTCTTGCTTTCAACGTCAGCGAATATCATCAGTGTGGAATTGCCGTTGGCATAACCATTGTCTTCCTCTTCATCTTCACCTTGGTCTGACTCCTTCTCCCTTTCAGTGGTTTGTTTCTCTCTGAACTGCTGGATTAGGAGTCGACACTGCCGGGTGGTATGCTTTGGGTACATCAGATTACCTTCTTCATCTTTCTTCGTGTGGATGTGGCACGGCAAATCCATCACGTCATTCCCTTCCTTATCCTTCACCTTCTTAGGGGCCGAGGGCCCTTTAGGTTTTCCCTTAAACTTTCCTTGATTCACTGCCGCAATCTCTTCGGGCGCTGCCGGCTCGGCCTTGCGCTTCTGCTTCTGACTGGAGTTACCTCCACCGGTATCTTGCCCGACTGGTTTGCTCTTCCCGCTACGGAGTTGATCCTCTTCTTCTCCGTTAGCGTACCGGGTGGCTATTTCCATCATTCGAGCCAGTCATATCTCCAGTCCGACCGAATTTCAAGACCAACTCTCTATATTTGACGCCTTCCTTGAAGGCGCAGACGGCTTGATGCTCTGAAACATTCTCGATGGTGTGGTGCAGGGTGGACCATCTCTGGATGAACTCTCTCAAAGTCTCATTCGGCTTCTGCACGCAATGCTGCAACTTAGGCAATCCTCCAGGTCGCTTGCACGTGCCTTTGAAAGTTCTCACGAACACTCGGGATAGCTCTTCCCAACTGTGAATGCTGCCCAGAGCCAACTGAGTCAGCCACGCTCGGGCTGACCCTTCCAACATGAGTGGAAGATGCTTCATTGCTATCTCGTCGTTACCGCCCCCGATCTGCACAGCCACTCGGTAATCTTCAAGCCAAGTTTCAGGCTTGGATTCACCAGTGAACTTACTGACCCCGGATGCCAGTTTGAAGTTGGGAGGTATCACTGCTGCCCTGATGGCTCTGCTAAAACACTCAGGACCAGAAACATGCACTCGACTGCCACTTGGACGGTCTCTGCCAGGGTCTTCTCTGTGTGCTCTGTTCTGGTTGACCAGGCCTTGAACGAGGATAGACCTCGTGTCGAAGCCCGGTTCCCTTGGGTCGACTGAATTCCTGCGCTCGCCACTGTGACGCCGCCTATCATCATTCCGCCGAGGTACGTATGACGCACTCCTCGGAGGAGGCGTGGGTCCTCGACGATGATTGTCACGGTCGAGTGGATGATCATACTACCCACGGCCTTCACGCCGTGGAGGCGATCTTGGGTTGCGAGCCGACTGAACCGTGTCCGCTACAACAGATCTGCTATGAATCCTATTTCACGACTGAGATACTGCTGTATTCTGCTCTCCTGCTGCCCTAAGCAGGGCCCGGATCTGCATCAGCCCTCTGCCAGCTTCCGACTGGGAAGGTTGGATGGACTCTGCTATTCGGGCCGCGGCTATGAGATTGTGAATCGGTGTGCGGTATACCTTAGGTGGAGGCGGGAAAAGCTGTCGTCGACTGGATTCATGGATCCGCTCCTGGGCGCGCTCGTCGAGAGCATGCTAAAGGTTATCCAGTCGAGTGCGCTTAGCCAAGTTGGCTAAGCGTGCTTCCTCCAAGGCTCGAGCCTCGGGGGTTTCTCCAGTGATGGGTGTGTGAAGTGCGTCCATGTTGCGACGATGAAGATCCTCTCTCTGCTGCGAGGAGAGAGGTTCGGAACGATACTCCTCGTGGACCCGTGATGGATCGTCACCAGCCTCTTTGCCGTCCTCGCAAAGAAAACCAGGTGGGCCATGCGGACCATCGATCATCAGGACTTCAGCCGCAGCAGCGCTGCTATAACACTCGGACGTCGTCTCCGCAGAGCCAGTCGACAGATCAAACAGGTCGTGGAGAGTTTCGTCGGGCTCGATTGCCGCGATTTGATGGGTGGCCGAACGTCTAGCCACTGCATGCCTCACCCACTTCTGAAGCCGCGACTGACCGGATCGCTTGCGGCGACGAATAGCGGGAAGGTGGATGCCACCGGCGTCGACTGATACTGGGTCGACGGATGTCAAAGAAGAACGCCACGAATGCACGTGCGAAAGTGCATCGCCCCTCGGACGGGGAGCGCCTCGACATCGAGCGGAGCTTCCTAGAGCCATGCCGAGTCGTCGGCGACGAAAACGAGCGTGCCGAGACGGATCTCGCGGCCCTCAACCATCTCGCCGCCGGAAACCATGATGATGATCGGAAAATAAACTTGCAACTTCACCAAAAAGTCGCTAAGACACCTGCCCCACGGTGGGCGCCAACTGTCGTGGTTCTAAGTCTGACAGTAGAAGGAGGGGGTAGGTATGGAGAGGCAAGATCTTAGCTATGGTGAAGATGTACACGCGATGTTTACGAGTTCAGGCCCTTCTCGGAGGAAGTAATAGCCCTACGTCTCGGTGCCTGGAGGCGGTCGATTGGATTATGTGTGTTGAATTACAGAGGGTGCGAACCCTTGTGCCAGCGGAGGGGGGTGGCTTATATAGAGTGCTCCAGGACCCCAGACCCCTCCATTACAAGGGAACTAATGTACTTAAAGTAAGGGCGTTACTGGTAACGCCAGCATTTAGTACTCTTAATGCTCATGAAGACTAAGGAGTAAATATCTGGCCATTGTGTGCTCTTCTGACTTCTGGTCTTCGATATGGTCGAGTGATCTTCCTTGTGGTCGAGTGACGACAGATAATGATCGTCGAGTGGATTGCACTCGACGTACAAGACTGGTGCTCCTCTGTTGACTCTTGGTCTTTCCATCTTCTAGGGTAGTGACCTTGGGTAGGACGTATAGGTCGAGCCTATGACCCTACCCCAGGTCTGTACCCTCGTTAGTCGCCCCAATCTCCGCCACGGATCGGCGGCTTCTGGCGAACCTCGCAGAACACTGGCGGGTCCTTCTCCTTAATCCAGCACCATCGGCCCCACCATTCTTCCCACCTCTCCTTCATGGCGCCTTCCGGGTACGCCCCCTTGGCCCTCAGGATCCAGGCGACGCAACCAGCAATGGCACCCCCTTTTTGGATCTGAGGGGAAAAGTAATGGCGGAAGAGCGCCGTACTGGGGTAAACCCCGACGAAGCCCTCGCAGAGATGGGCGAAGAGGGCCATGCACGCCACGGCATTCGGAGTGAAATTCAAGGGATGGAAACCATAGGTGTGCATGATGTCCTTGAAGAAATCAGAGAAGGAGGGACAGAGCCCGCAAAAGAAATAATCGATGAAAAAAGGGTACAGGTGAGGGGATGGCCCGGCGCTGGCGGGGATGATGGTCGTGGCCGGGTTCCCGGTTTTCTCACCCCCCGTCTTCACGCCCCACAGACACTTGAACATCTCCCAAAGCTCGGGCACGCCGACCGTCGAAGGGAGGAAGTAGGTGAACTGCGCCCGCCGCACCACCAGCTCGCTCTCCGGCTGCTCCAACACGCCGGCATCCTTCGCCGCTCCCTTGCTCTTGGTGGGCTTAGGTGCCATGGCGGTTGCGGGAAGCGAAAAGGCAGAGGATGGTGGAAGCGGGACGGTGATAGACAATAACAGAGGGGCTCGAGGAGATGGGGGCGTCGGTTCTGAGATTGGGGAGGGGAGCAGGGGAGGGGTAAAGTGAGCAGCGCGCCCGCGGTTATTCCTTTTTATGGGGAAGGCGCGGGCCGCCTCATTTCCCATTAACTGCGATGCGACGCATGCATGCGGGCACTGTCACACGCATGCCTGTCATGCGCGCGCACGACCCCCACGTCGCGCGTTCAACGCGTGTCGTGGGAAGCGCACGGACGGAACAGTGGCCGTGGTAAAAATCCTCCCCAACTGCCCGCGCACCGTCTTGGGCCTGGCCCAACAACGTGTTGCGCTTATGTATGGCCCAGGCCCGGGGGCTCCTGTCGGTGTGAAAAAGTAGGGGTTCTCCTTTTGACCCCTTTACTAGTGCACGGGCAATCAGAGCCTACCACCACGGCCACGCACAGACACGGCATGAAGGGGAACCGGTGAGAAGCCGAGGCCACAAGGCGAATGAAGCAACATAAAGGACCAAGACCACAAAGATTGTATGGGCGTAGCAGGTTCCCCCGGCAAGGACCCTTGCCGGGGCTGCCTCGGCAACCCCGGAAAGACCCTTGCCGGGGCAGCTCGCCCGCGCCAACCAAAGTGAGCCACCCTTGAGCCCACCAACGTTCGACAGACACGTTGGGGCAAGGCTCGGGAGGCACCTCTGTGGTGGCATGCAGATCTTTGTGAAGACGAGGAAGAGACAAGACCAAATGAGCATAAGAAGGCAACCATCCTCACCGAAGAAACCCACGAGACCCCCCCGGCAAGGTCCCTTGCCGGGGAAACCAGCGCGCCACAACAAGACCCTCGCCGGGCTACCCGGCAAGAGCCTTGCCGGGCCACCCGACGAGGCCCTCGCCAAGTGCACCGGCAGGGCCACCGCTAGGCCTGCGCCAACCAAGTCTTCGCCGCTGTTCGCATGCAGCTGCCAACCCAACCAGCTAGGCAGGCACCTGCGTGGCAACATGCGATCCTTTGTGGAGGCTTCGCCATCGCGCCACCTCGCACACGTCAAAAATAATATAACGGGATTAATATATATCGCGCACATGCCATATGTTTGTCACGAGGCGCAAAAAATAATTAAAAAGGGAATGCAACACGAGGACTTCCCAGGAGGTCACCCATCCTAGTACTACTCTCGCCCAAGCACGCTTAACTTCGGAGTTCTGATGGGATCCAGCGCTTTAGTGCTGGTATGATCGCATCCGACATGTTTTCCCGTCTTCGTCCCTCATGCTTGCCACTCCCAGGTCCGCTCCAAAGACGATTCTACATTCTCACTACCATTACAACCGTTCCCTAACAATGGATAATGTCCTATACTACTTACCTCCCGCTCAATCACGGGGACGAGTTTACCACGGTTTCCACCCCTCCCTCCATACCGTAGCAACACGTATTTTTCCACCCCTTCCAGAACGCGCTCTTCGCGCCACAAAGCCGCCCCAAGACGCGCGAGCAATGAGCAGCGAGCTTAAACATATCGCAAACGTCAAAAATAATATAACGGGATTAATATATATCGCGCACGTGCGATATGTTTGTCATGAGGCACAAAAAATAATTAAAAAGGGAATGCAACACGAGGACTTCCCACAAAGCCGCCCCAAGATGCGCGAGCAATGAGCAGCGAGCTTAAACATATCGCAAAACGTCAAAAATAATATAACGGGATTAATATATATCGCGCACGTGCGATATGTTTGTCACGAGGCACAAAAAATAATTAAAAAGGGAATGCAACATGGAATGTAATGGTAGTGAGAATGTAGTACTACTCTCGCCCAAGCACGCTTAACTTCGGAGTTCTGATGGGATCCAGCGCTTTAGTGCTAGTATGATCGCATCCGACATGTTTTCCCGTCTTCGTCCCTCATGCTTGCCACTCCCAGGTCCGCTCCAAAGACGATTCTACATTCTCACTACCATTACAACTGTTCCCTAACAATGGATAATGTCCTATACTACTTACCTCCCGCTCAATCACGGGGACGAGTTTACCACGGTTTCCACCCCTCCCTCCATACCGTAGCAACACGTATTTTTTCCACCCCTTTCAGAACGCGCTCTTCGCGCCACAAAGCCGCCCCAAGACGCGCGAGCAATGAGCAGCGAGCTTAAACATATCGCAAACGTCAAAAATAATATAACGGGATTAATATATATCGCGCACGTGCGATATGTTTGTCACGAGACACAAAAAATAATTAAAAAGGGAATGCAACACGAGGACTTCCCACAAAGCCGCCCAAAGACGCGCGAGCAATGAGCAGCGAGCTTAAACATATCGCAAACGTCAAAAATAATATAACGGGATTAATATATATCGCGCACGTGCGATATGTTTGTCACGAGGCACAAAAAATAATTAAAAAGGGAATGCAGCATGAGGACTTCCCAGGACGTCACCCATCCTAGTAATACTCTCGCCCAAGCACGCTTACCTTCGGAGTTCTGATGGGATCCAGTGCTTTAGTGCTGGTATAATCGCATCCAACATGTTTCCCCGTCTTCGTCCCTTATGCTTGCCACTCCCAGGCCCGCTCCAAAGACGATTCTACATTCTCACTACCATTACAACCGTTCCCTAACAATGGATAATGTCCTATACTACTTACTCTCCCGCTCAATCACGGAGACGAGTTTTCCACGGTTTCCACCCCTCCCTCCATACCTCAGCAACACGAGTTTTTTCCACCCCTTTCAGAACGCGCTCTTCGCGCCACAAAGCCGACCCAAGACGCGCGAGCAATGAGCATCGAGCTTAAACATATCGCGAATGTCAAAAACAATATAACGGGATTAATATATATCGCGCACGTGCGATATGTTTGTCACGAGGCGTAAAAAAGAATTAAAAAGGGAATGCAACACGAGGACTTCCCAGGAGGTCAACCATCCTAGTACTACTCTCGCCCAAGCACGCTTAACTTCGGAGTTCTGATGGGATCCGGTGCTTTAGTGCTTGTATGATCGCATCCGACATGTTTCCCCATCTTCGTCCCTTATGCTTGCCACTCCCAGGTCCGCTCCAAAGACGATTCTACATTCTCACTACCATTACAACCGTTCCCTAACAATGGATAATGCCCTATACTACTTACTCTCCCGCTCAATCACGGAGACGAGTTTACCACGGTTTCCACCCCTCCCTCCATACCGCAGCAACACGAGTTTTTCCACCCCTTTCAAAACGCGCTCTTCGCGCCACAAAGCCGCCCCAAGATGCGCGAGCAATGAGCAGCGAGCTTAAACATATCGCAAACGTCAAAAATAATATAACGGGATTAATATATATCGCGCACGTGCGATATGTTTGTCACGAGGCGTAAAAACGTCAAAAATAATATAACGAGATTAATATATATCGCGCATGTGCGATATGTTTGTCACAAGGTGCAAAAAATAATTAAAAAGGGAATGCAACACGAGGACTTCCCAGGAGGTCACCCATCCTAGTACTACTCTCCCCAAGCACGCTTAACTTCGGAGTTCTAATGGGATCCGGTGCTTTAGTGCTGGTATGATCGCATCCGACATGTTTCCCCGTCTTCGTCCCTTATGCTTGCCACTCCCAGGTCCGCTCCAAAGACGATTCTACATTCTCACTACCATTACAACCGTTCCCTAACAATGAATAATGTCCTATACTACTTACTCTCCCGCTCAATCACGGAGATGAGTTTTCCACGGTTTCCACCCCTCCCTCCATACCACAGCAACACGAGTTTTTTCCACCCCATTCAGAACGCGCTCTTCGCGCCACAAAGCCGCCCCAAGACGCGCGAGCAATGAGCATCGAGCTTAAACATATCGCAAACGTCAAAAAAATATAACGGGATTAATATATATCGCGCACGTGCGATATGTTTGTCACAAGGCGCAAAAAATAATTAAAAAGGGAATGCAACACGAGGACTTCCCAGGAGGTCACCCATCCTAGTACTACTCTCGCCCAAGCACGCTTAACTTCGGAGTTCTGATGGGATCCGGTGCTTTAGTGCTGGTATGATCGCATCCGACGTGTTTCCCCGTCTTCGTCCCTTATGCTTGCCACTCCCAGGTCCGCTCCAAAGACGATTCTACATTCTCACTACCATTACAACCGTTCCCTAACAATGGATAATGTCCTATACTACTTACTCTCCCGCTCAATCACGGAGACGAGTTTTCCACGGTTTCCACCCCTCCCTCCATATCGCAGCAACACGAGTTTTTTCCACCCCTTTCAGAATGCGCTCTTCGCGCCACAAAGCCGCCCCAAGACGCGCGAGGAATGAGCATCGATCTTAAACATATCGCAGACGTCAAAAATAATATAACGGGATTAATATATATCGCGCACGTGCGATATGTTTGTCACAAGGCGCAACAAATAATTAAAAAGGGAATGCAACACGAGGACTTCCCAGGAGGTCACCCATCCTAGTACTACTCTCGCCAAAGCACGCTTAACTTCGGAGTTCTGATGGGATCCGGTGCTTTAGTGCTGGTATGATCGCATCCAACATGTTTCCCCGTCTTCGTCCCTTATGCTTGCCACTCCCAGGTCCGCTCCAAAGACGATTCTACATTCTCACTACCATTACAACCGTTCCCTAACAATGAAAAATGTCCTATACTACTTACTCTCCCGCTCAATCACGGAGACAAGTTTTCCACGGTTTCCACCCCTTCCTCCATACCGCAGCAACACGAGTTTTTTCCACCCCTTTCGGAACGCGCTCTTCGTGCCACAAAGCCGCCCCAAGACGCGCGAGCAATGAGCATGGAGCTTAAACATATCGCAAACGTCAAAAATAATATAACGGGATTAATATATATCGCGCACGTGCGATATGTTTGTCACAAGGCGCAAAACAAAATTAAAAAGGGTATGCAAAACGAGGACTTCCCAGGAGGTCACCCATCCTAGTACTACTCTCGCCCAAGCACCCTTAACTTCGGAGTTCTGATGGGATCCGGTGCTTTAGTGCTGGTATGATCGCGTCCAACATGGTTCCTCGTCTTCGTCCCTTAAGCTTGCCACTCCCAGGTCCGCTCCAAAGACGATTCTACATTCTTACTACCATTACAACTGTTCCCTAACAATGGATAATGTCCTATACTACTTACTCTCCCACTCAATCACGGAGACGAGTTTTCCACGGTTTCCACCCCTCCCTCCATACCGCAGCAACACGAGTTTTTTCCACCACTTTCAGAACGCGCTCTTCGCGCCACAAAGCCGCCCCAAGACGCGCGAGCAATGAGCATCGAGCTTAAACATATCGCAAACGTCAAAATTAATATAATGGGATTAATATATATCGCGCACGTGTGATATGTTTGTCACAAGGCGCAAAAAATAATTAAAAAGGGAATGCAACACGAGGACTTCCCAGGAGGTCACCCATCCTAGTACTACTCTCGCCCAAGCACGCTTAACTTCGGAGTTCTGATGGGATCCGGTGCTTTAGTGCTGGTATGATCGCATCCAACATGTTTCCCCGTCTTCGTCCCTTATGCTTGCCACTCCCAGGTCCGCTCCAAAGACAATTATACATTCTCACTACCATTACAACCGTTCCCTAACAATGGATAATGTCCTATACTACTTACTCTCCCGCTCAATCACGGAGACGAGTTTTCCATGGTTTCCACCCCTCCCTCCATACCGCAGCAACACGAGTTTTTTCCACCCCTTTCAGAACGCGCTCTTCGCGCCACAAGGCCGCCCCAAGACGCGCGAGCAATGAGCATGGAGCTTAAATATATCGCAAACGTCAAAAATAATATAACGGGATTAATATATATCGCGCACGTGCGATATGTTTGTCACAAGGCGCAAAAAATAATTAAAAAGGGCATGCAAAAGGAGGACTTCCTAGGAGGTCACCCATCCTAGTACTAGTCTCGCCCAAGCACAGTTAACTTCGGAGTTCTGATGGGATCCGGTGCTTTAGTGCTGGTATGATCGCATCCAACATGTTTCCCCGTCTTCGTCTCTTATGCTTGCCACTCCCAGGTCCGCTCCAAAGACGATTCTACATTCTCACTACCATTACAACCGTTCCCTAACAATGGATAATGTCCTATACTACTTACTCTCCCGCTCAATCACGGAGACGAGTTTACCATGGTTTCCACCCCTCCCTCCATACCGCAGCAACACGAGTTTTTTCCACCCCTTTCAGAACGCGCTCTTCGCGCCACAAAGCCGCCCCAAGACGCGCGACCAATGAGCATCGAGCTTAAACATATCGCAAACGTCAAAAATAATATAACGGGATTAATATATATCGCGCACGTGCGATATGTTTGTCACAAGGCGCAAAAAATAATTAAAAAGGGAATGCAACACGAGGACTTCCCAGGAGGTCACCCATCCTAGTACTACTCTCGCCCAAGCACGCTTAACTTCAGAGTTCTAATGGGATCCGGTGCTTTAGTGCTGGTATGATCGCATCCAACATGTTTCCCCGTCTTCGTCCCTTATGCTTGCCACTCCCAGGTCCGCTCCAAAGACGATTCTACATTCTCACTACCATTACAACCGTTCCCTAACAATGAATAATGTCCTATACTACTTACTCTCGCGCTCAATCACGGAGACGAGTTTTCCACGGTTTCCACCCCTCCCTCCATACCGCAGCAACACGAGTTTTTTCCACCCCTTTCGGAACGCGCTCTTCGCGCCACAAAGCCGCCCCAAGACGCGCGAGCAATGAGCATGGAGCTTAAACATATCGCAAACATCAAAAATAATATAACGGGATTAATATATATCGCGCATGTGCGATATGTTCTTCACAAGGCGCAAAAAATAATTAAAAAGGGTATGCAACACGAGGACTTCCCAGGAGGTTCGGAGTTCTGATGGGATCCGGTGCTTTACTACTGGTATGATCGCATCCGACATGTTTCCCCGTCTTCGTCCCTTATGCTTGCCACTCCCAGGTCCGCTCCAAAGACGATTCTACATTCTCACTACCATTACAACCGTTCCCTAACAATGGATAATGTCCTATACTACTTACTCTCCCGCTCAATCACGGAGATGAGTTTTCCACGGTTTCCACCCCTCCCTCCATACACAGCAGCACGAGTTTTTCCACCCCTTTCAGAACGCGCTCTTCGCACCACAAAGCCGCCCCAAGACGCGCGAGCAATGAGCATCGAGCTTAAACATATCGCAAACGTCAAAAATAATATAACGGGATTAATATATATCGCGCACGTGCGATATGTTTGTCACAAGGCGCAAAAAATAATTAAAAAGGGAATGCAACATGAGGACTTCCCAGGAGGTCACCCATCCTAGTACTACTCTCGCCCAAGCTCGCTTAACTTCGGAGTTCTGATGGGATCCGGTGCTTTAGTGCTGGTGTGATCGCATCCGACATGTTTCCCCGCCTTCGTCCCTTAAGCTTGCCACTCCCAGGTCCGCTCCAAAGACGATTCTACATTCTCACTACCACTACAACCGTTCCCTAACAATGGATAATGTCCTATACTACTTACTCTCCCTCTCAATCACGGAGACGAGTTTTCCACGGTTTCCACCCCTCCCTCCATACCGCAGCAACACAAGTTTTTTCCACCCCTTTCAGAATGCGCTCTTCGCGCCACAAAACCGCCCCAAGACGCGTGAGTCATGGGCATCGAGTTTAAACATATCACAAATGTCAAAAATAATATAACGGGATTAATATATATCGCGCACGTGCGATATGTTTGTCACAAGGCGCAAAAACGTCAAAAATAATATAACGGGATTAATATATATCGCGCACGTGCGATATGTTTGTCACAAGGCGCAAAAAATAATTAAAAAGGGAATGCAACACGAGGACTTCCCAGGAGGTCACCCATCCTAGTACTACTCTCGCCCAAGCAAGCTTAACTTCGGAGTTCTAATGGGATCCGGTGCTTTAGTGCTGGTATGATCGCATCCGACATGTTTCTCCGTCTTCGTCCCTTATGCTTGCCACTCCCTGGTCCACTCCAAAGACGATTCTACATTCTCACTACCATTACAACCGTTTGCTAACAATGAATAATGTCCTATACTACTTACTCTCCCGCTCAATCACGGAGACGAGTTTTCCACAGTTTCCACCCCTCCCTCCATACCGCAGCAACACGAGTTTTTTCCACCCCTTTCAGAACGCGCTCTTCGCGCCACAAGCCGCCCCAGGACGCGCGAGCAATGAGCATCGAGCTTAAACATATCGCAAACGTCAAAAATAATATAACGGGATTAATATATATCGCGCACGTGCGATATGTTTGTCACAAGGCGCAAAAAATAATTAAAAAGGGAATGCAACACGAGGACTTCCTAGGAGGTCACCCATCCTAGTACTACTCTCGCCCAAGCACGCTTAACTTCGGAGTTCTGATGGGATCCGGTGCTTTAGTGCTGGTATGATCGCATCCAACATGTTTCCCCGTCTTCGTCCCTTATGCTTGCCACTCCCAGGTCCGCTCCAAAGACGATTCTACATTCTCACTACCATTACAACCGTTCCCTAACAATGAATAATGTCCTATACTACTTACTCTCCCACTCAATCACGGAGACGAGTTTTCCACGGTTTCCACCCCTCCGTCCATACCACAGCAACACGAGTTTTTTCCACCCCTTTCAGAACGCGCTCTTCGCGCCACAAAGCCGCCCCAAGACGCGCGAGCAATGAGCATGGAGCTTAAACATATCGCAAACTTCAAAAATAATATAACGGGATTAATATATATCGCGCACGTGCGATATGTTTGTCACAAGGCACAAAAAATAATTAAAAAGTGTATGCAACACGAGGACTTCCCAGGAGGTTCGGAGTTCTGATGGGATCCGGTGCTTTACTGCTGGTATAATCGCATCCGGCATGTTTCCCCGTCTTCGTCCCTTATGCTTGCCACTCCCAGGTCCGCTCCAAAGACGATTCTACATTCTCACTGCCATTACAACCGTTCCCTAACAATGGATAATGTCTTATACTACTTACTCTCCCGCTCAATCACGGAGATGAGTTTTCCACGGTTTCCACCCCTCCCTCCATACCCAGCAACACGAGTTTTTCCACCCCTTTCAGAACGCGCTCTTCGCACCACAAAGCCGCCCCAAGACGCGCGAGCAATGAGCATCGAGCTTAAACATATCGCAAACGTCAAAAATAATATAACGGGATTAATATATATCGCGCACGTGCGATAAGTTTGTCACAAGGCGCAAAAAATAATTAAAAAGGGAATGCAACACGAGGACTTCCCAGGAGGTCACCCATCCTAGTACTACTCTCGCCCAAGCTTGCTTAACTTCAGAGTTCTGATGGGATTCGGTGCTTTAGTGCTGGTATGATCGCATCGGACATGTTTCCCCGTCTTCGTCCCTTATGCTTGCCACTCCCAGGTCTGCTCCAAAGACGATTCTACATTCTCACTACCACTACAACCGTTCCCTAACAATGGATAATGTCCTATACCACTTACTCTCCCGCTCAATCACGGAGCCGAGTTTTCCACGGTTTCCACCCCTCCCTCCATACCGCAGCAACACGAGTTTTTTCCAACCCTTTCAGAACGCGCTCTTCGCGCCACAAAGCCGCCCCAAGACGCGCGAGCAATGAGCATCGAGCTTAAACATATCGCAAATGTCAAAAATAATATAACGGGATTAATATATATCGCGCACGTGCGATATGTTTGTCACAAGGCGCAGAAACGTCAAAAATAATATAACGGGATTAATATATATCGCGCACGTGCGATATGTTTGTCACAAGGCGCAAAAAATAATTAAAAAGGGAATGCAACACGAGGACTTCCCAGGAGGTCACCCATCCTAGTACTACTCTCGCCAAAGCACGCTTAACTTCGGAGTTTTGATGGGATCCGGTGCTTTAGTGCTGGTATGATCGCATCCGACATGTTTCCCCGTCTTCGTCCCTTATGCTTGCCACTCCCAGGTCCGCTCCAAAGACGATTCTACATTCTCACTACCATTACAACCGTTCCCTAACAATGGATAATGTCCTATACTACTTACTCTCCCGCTCAATCACGGAGACAAGTTTTCCACTGTTTCCACCCCTTCCTCCATACCGCAGCAACACGAGTTTTTTCCACCCCTTTCAGAACGCGCTCTTCGCGCCACAAAGCCGCCCCAAGACGCGCGAGCAATGAGCATGGAGCTTAAACATATCGCAAACTTCAAAAATAATATAACGGGATTAATATATATCGCGCACGTGCGATATGTTTGTCACAAGGCGCAAAAAATAATTAAAAAGGGTATGCAACATGAGGACTTCCCAGGAGGTTCGGTGTTCTGATGGGATCCGGTGCTTTACTGCTGGTATGATCGCATCCGACATGTTTCCCCGTCTTCGTCCCTTATGCTTGCCACTCCCAGGTCCGCTCCAAAGACGATTCTACATTCTCATTACCATTACAACCGTTCCCTAACAACGGATAATGTCCTATACTACTTACTCTCCCGCTCAATCACGGAGATGAGTTTTCCACGGTTTCCACCCCTCCCCCCATACCCAGCAACACGAGTTTTTTCACCCCTTTCAGAACGCGCTCTTCGCGCCACAAAGCCGCCCCAACACGCGCGAGCAATGAGCATCGAGCTTAAACATATCGCAAACGTCAAAAACAATATAACGGGATTAATATATATCGCGCACGTGCGATATGTTTGTCACAAGGCGCAAAAAATAATTAAAAAGGGATTGCAACATGAGGACTTCCCAGGAGGTCACCCATCCTAGTACTACTCTCGCCCAAGCTCGCTTAACTTCGGAGTTCTAATGGGATCCGGTGCTTTAGTGCTGGTATGATCGCATCCGACATGTTTCCCCGTCTTCGTCCCTTATGCTTGCCACTCCCAGGTCCACTCCAAAGACGATTCTACATTCTCACTACCATTACAACCGTTCCCTAACAATGAATAATGTCCTATACTACTTACTCTCCCGCTCAATCACGGAGACGAGTTTTCCACGGTTTCCACCCCTCCCTCCATACCGCAGCAACACGAGTTTTTTCCACCCCTTTCAGAACGCGCTCTTCGCGCCACAAAGCCGCCCCAAGACGCGCGAGCAATGAGCATCGAGCTTAAACATATAGCAAACGTCAAAAATAATATAACGGGATTAATATATATCGCGCACGTGCGATATGTTTGTCACAAGGCGCAGAAAATAACTAAAAAGGGAATGCAACACGAGGACTTCCCAGGAGGTCACCCATCCTAATACTACTCTCGCCCAAGCTCGCTTAACTTCGGAGTTTTGATGGGATTCGGTGCTTTAGTGCTGGTATGATCGCATCCAACATGTTTCCCCGTCTTCGTCCCTTATGCTTGCCACTCCCAGGTCCGCTCCAAAGACGATTCTACATTCTCACTTCCATTACAACCGTTCCCTAACAATGGATAATGTCCTATACTACTTACTCTCCCGCTCAATCACGGAGACGAGTTTTCCACGGTTTCCACCCCTCCCTCCATACCGCAGCAACACGAGTTTTTTCCACCCCTTTCAGAACGCGCTCTTCGCGCCACAAAGCCGCCCCAAGACGCGCGAGCAATGAGCATCGAGCTTAAACATATCGCAAACGTCAAAAATAATATAACGGGATTAATATATATCGCGCACGTGCGATATGTTTGTCACAAGGCGCAAAAAATAATTAAAAAGGAATGCAACACGAGGACTTCCCAGGAGGTCACCCATCCTAGTACTACTCTCGCCCAAGCACGCTTAACTTCAGAGTTCTGATGGGATCCGGTGCTTTAGTGCTGGTATGATCGCATTCGACATGTTTCCCCGTCTTCGTGCCTTATGCTTGCCACTCCCAGGTCCGCTCCAAAGACGATTCTACATTCTCACTACCATTACAACCGTTCCCTAACAATGGATAATGTCCTATACTACTTACTCTCCCGCTCAATCACGGAGACGAGTTTTCCACGGTTTGCACCCCTTCCTCGATACCGCAGCAGCACGAGTTTTTTTCACCCCTTTCAGAACGCGCTCTTCGCGCCACAAAGCCGCCCAAGACGCGCGAGCAATGAGCATCGAGCTTAAACATATCGCAAACGTCAAAAATAATATAACGGGATTAATATATATCGCGCACGTGCGATATGTTTGTCACAAGGCGTAAAAAATAATTAAAAAGGGAATGCAACACGAGGACTTCCGAGGAGGTCACCCATCCTAGTACTACTCTCGCCCAAGCACGCTTAACTTCGGAGTTCTAATGGGATCCGGTGCTTTAGTGCTGGTATGATCGCATCCAACATGTTTCCCCGTCTTCGTCCCTTATGCTTGCCACTCCCAGGTCCGCTCCAAGACGATTCTACATTCTCACTACCATTACAACCGTTCCCTAACAATGGATAATGTCCTATACTACTTACTCTCCCGCTCAATCACGGAGACGAGTTTTCCACGGTTTCCACCCCTCCCTCCATACCGCAGCAACACGAGTTTTTTCCATCCCTTTCAGAACGTGCTCTTCGCGCCACAAAGCCGCCCCAAGACGCGCGAGCAATGAGCATCGAGCTTAAACATATCACAAACGTCAAAAATAATATAACGGGATTAATATATATCGCGCACGTGTGATATGTTTGTCACAAGGCGCAAAAAATAATTAAAAAGGGAATGCAACACGAGGACTTCCCAGGAGGGAACCCATCCTAGTACTACTCTCGCGCAAGCACGCTTAACTTCGGAGTGCTGATGGGATCCGGTGCTTTAGTGCTGGTATGATCGCATCCGACATGTTTCCCCGTCTTCCCCCCTTATGCTTGCCACTCCCAGGTCCGCTCCAAAGACGATTCTACATTCTCACTACCATTACAACCGTTCCCTAACAATGGATAATGTCCTATACTACTTACTCTCCCGCTCAATCACGGAGACGAGTTTTCCACGGTTACCACCCCTCCCACCATACCGCAGCAACACGAGTTTTTTCCACCCCTTTCAGAACGCGCTCTTCGTGCCACAAAGCCGCCCCAAGACGCGCGAGCAATGAGCATCGAGCTTAAACATATCGCAAACGTCAAAAATAATATAACGGGATTAATATATATCGTGCACGTGCGATATGTTTGTCACAAGGCGCAAAAAATAATTAAAAAGGGAATGCAACACGAGGACTTCCCAGGAGGTCACCCATCCTAGTACTACTCTCGCCCAAGCACGCTTAACTTCGCAGTTTTGATGGGATCCGGTGCTTTAGTGCTGGTATGATCGCATCCAACATGTTTCCCCGTCTTCGTCCCTTATGCTTGCGACTCCCAGGTCCGCTCCAAAGACGATTCTACATTCTCACAACCATTACAACCGTTCCCTAACAATGGATAATGTCCTATACTACTTACTCTCTCGCTCAATCACGGAGACGAGTTTTCCACGGTTTCCACCCCTCCCTCCATACCGCAGCAGCACGAGTTTTTTCCATCCCTTTCAGAACGTGCTCTTCGCACCACAAAGCCGCCCCAAGACGCGCGAGCAATGAGCATCGAGCTTAAACATATCGCAAACGTCAAAAATAATATAACGGTATCAATATATATCGCGCACGTGCGATATGTTTGTCACAAGGCGCAAAAAATAATTAAAAAGGGAATGCAACACGAGGACTTCCCAGGAGGTCACCCATCCTAGTTCTACTCTCGCCCAAGCACGCTTTACTTCGGAGTTCTGATGGGATCCGGTGCTTTAGTGCTGGTATGATCGCATCCGACATGTTTCCCCATCTTCGTGCCTTATGCTTGCCACTCCCAGGTCCGCTCCAAAGACGATTCTACATTCTCACTACCATTACAACCGTTCCCTAACAATGGATAATGTCCTATACTACTTACTCTCCCGCTCAATCACGGAGACGAGTTTTCCACGGTTTCCACCCCTCCCTCCATACCGCAGCAGCACGAGTTTTTTTCCATCCCTTTCAGAACGTGCTCTTCGCGCCACAAAGCCGCCCCAAGACGCGCGAGCAATGAGCATCGAGCTTAAACATATCGCAAACGTCAAAAATAATATAACGGGATTAATATATATCGCGCACGTGTGATATGTTTGTCACAAGGCGCAAAAAATAATTAAAAAGGGAATGCAATACGAGGACTTCCTAGGAGGGAACCCATCCTAGTACTACTCTCGCCCAAGCACGCTTAACTTCGGAGTTCTGATGCGATCCGGTGCTTTAGTGCTGGTATGATCGCATCCAACATGTTTCCCCGTCTTCGTCCCTTATGCTTGCGACTCCCAGGTCCGCTCCAAAGACGATTCTACATTCTCACTACCATTACAACCGTGTCACAGCCCTAGAATTTGTTTGTCATTAGTTGCATTAAGGCATTCATGCATCATGTTTAAAATTCATGAAACTTGAAATGGGGATGACAAACCCTAGCACTAAAGAAAATGCAATTAGGATCGAAATAAAAATATTTTCAATAAACCCAGAATGCCCTTTAGAAAAGTTCATTATTTTTGTTAAAGGTGAAAACCCCTGCCATCAATGATGCACATATTTCTAGGCCATTCTGGATTTTTGAATTAAATCCTATTGTATTTGACCTTGGGCATTTAAATACTATAAATAATTTAAATGTTCAAATAAATGTTGGAAATTGTTAAGGGTCACTGAAATAATTCAGAAAGCACCCATAATTGTTTCCAGGATTTTATAAAATGATTTGATATTTTAAATCAAATCAAAACAAACTACAGAAAATAGAAAACAGAATTAAATAGAAATAAGAGAGAGAGAGCAGAAGATCTTACCTGGCGCTCACCTGGTAGCCCACCTGGCCCAGCAGCACGGCCCAGCCCATCTCCACTCCCCCTGTCGTCTTCCTCCTCGCCAGAAGGCCCGAGGCGTGGCGCGCGCCAGAGAGGCCTCGGCCACCTCCTGCTTCCCCTGGCCACCTCCTTCTCCTCCCCGAGTCCTCTAGCGACGCCACGCACCCCTCCTGGAACCCGCCGCTCACTCTCTCGTCCCCATCCTCTCCTCTGCTCTCTCTCCCTCTTACCCGAACGGAGCCACCGCCGCCGACGAGCGTCGCCGTGGCCACAGCCACTGCCTCGCCTCGTCGTTGCGCCCAGAGGCTCCGCCTCGACCCCCTCTTCCTCTCCACCAACCCATGCCCCGCCGGACGCACTGCATCGCCGCCCACGCCGTCTTCCCCATCTCCAGCCGCCGAGGATCGCCGTCGTCAAATTCGTCGCCGTTCGGCCTTCCCCGAGCTCGGTGTCCACCTCTACGGGATCCACGTGAGCTCCACTCTATTTCCCCTCCTTCGTTTTGCTTGTTCTCGTGCCGTAGCACCCCCGCCCACATTCCCGAGCACCGCCGTCCTCCATGGCCACGTAGCTCTCCTGACCTGAGCCCCTCTGCTCGAACCCGTGGCACCAGCGTGCTTCTGGTGGCCCGCGGATGCCATCTGGACCATCAGCTCCTCCCCTAGCGCGCCGCAGCCCCAACCCGCACATGGCCGAACTCTGGCCGCCGTCTTGGAGCTCGCCGTCGTTGGCTCCGGCCACGATAGACCCGGCCTCCACCACCACTAGATGCGCGCGAGTGAGGGCCTCCTCCCTATGCCCTTCTCTTGCCCAGCCGCCGTCTGTAGCGCAGTCCCGGCGAATATCCGCCGCGTTTCGGGTCACCGCCGGCCGAACTCCAGTGGCCAGTGACGTGGCGCTGTCATTAGCCACTAATGACGCACTAACCAACCCCCTAGGCCACTGACTGTGGGCCCCACCCCTGGTCAAACCCCAGTCAGCGCTGGGTTTGACCGGGATTAGGTCCTGTGTCACTGACGTGTGGCCCCCACACGTCAGGTTTGACCTGGGGCGCCCAGTTGACCCTGCTGACGTCACCATGACGTGGTGCTGACGCCATAATTCATTTCTGGATTTATATATTCAGGAAATTCCAGAAAATTGTATAAACTTCTAAAATTCATAGAAATTCAACCGTAACTCCAAATTAAACAAATTATATATGAAAAATTATCAGAAAAATTCAAGGAATCCATCTGTACCATTTTCATGCATGTTAGAAAAACTTATAGCTGCTGTTTAGCACAAATCAATTAAATGGCATTTGAATAATCACATATGGAGTTTGAATTTGAATCTTGTATTCAAACCAACTTCATTTAATCTGTTACTAGTTGCATTAGCTCAAAACACATTCATATTGCCATGTCATGAGCATGCATCATATTGTGCATTGCATTGATTGTATTTCTTCTTTGTTGCCGGTATCTGTTCCCTCCCGATAGACGATGTTCCGACGTTGTGATCGTTGACACTGATGAAGACTCAATGTTATCTTCAGAAGTGCCAGGCAAGCAAAACCCCCTTGTTCATTCCGATAAAATCCCACTCTCTCGCTCCTGCTCTCTTTTACTGCATTAGGACAACACCGATTCAACTGTTACATGATGCGGTAGTTGAACCCATTTATCCTTTGCATGACCTGTCATTCCACAGTAAATAGATGAAACCCACTAGTATGAGTAGGAGTTGTTTGAGCCCTGTTGTGCCTACTCATTCATGTTTGTTTGTCATGCCTGCTACTGCTTAGAGTTGAGTCAGGTCTGATTCATCCGGGATGAATCAGAGGTGTGTGAACATGTCCTACAGTGTGTGAGCTAAGTGTGTGAACACGATTTGGTAAAGGTAGCGGTGAGAGGCCGTGTAGGAGTACATGGTGGGTTGCCTCATTGCAGCCGTCCTCAGGAACTGAGTTCTATGTTTGTGATCCATGATTCAGCTACTACCACGCATTGGGCCCGAAACCAATGGACCCTCTCGGCTTCTTAATCACCCTTGTCCTCTGTCCAGGAGTTGCAAGTAGTTTCTGGTGTTTGTAGTATGCTGGAGGCCGTGTGCAGCGCTGACCATAGGGGTGGGCTGTGATGCGGTAGGCACGTGGCACGGTCTACCGGGCACCCGTTTGGTGTCTCGGGAACCCTGTTCACATCGTTTGGGGCTGTGAGCGAAACTCCGGCCAGATCTCCTCATGGATGGAACCCGAATAGGCGATAAACCTGGACTAGAGACTCGAGTGTTTAGGCAGGCCGTGGCCGACACCCACGTTGGGCTTCCGCTTGAAGGTTGTCGAGTACATGTCGTGTAAACGACGGTAAGTGGTGAGAGCGTGTGTGAAGAAGTACACCCCTGCAGGGTTAACATTATCTATTCGAATAGCCGTGTCCGCGGTAAAGGACTTATGGGTTGCTTATATCAGTTCATAGACAAGTGAAAGTGGATACTCTAAAATACGCAAGATAAGCGTGAGTGCTATGGATGGCGTTCTCGTAGGGAGACGGGAGCGGATCCATAGTGGTGTATTGATATGGTGAATATGTGGACTCGTGTGCGCCACCTGAAGAGTTACTTGCAATCATAGTTTAGGTTAGCCACTGAGTCAAAGCTGGCTTGCTGCAGTTAAACTCCACCATCCCCTTTGTTGATAATGATGCATATGTAGTTAGCTCTGATGTAAGTCTTGCTGGGTACATTTGTACTCACGTTGGCCTATTTTATGTTTTTGCAGAGAGACTCCGGTCTCGCTAGTAGTTCCACATGGACTTCGACGTTTAGCTTGTTACCTCAGCTACGATCTTGTGCCCTCGGCAGGATCTGATAGATAGTCAGGCTTCTCAGCCTTTTTCATTTATAGATGTCTGTACTCAGACATGATAGATTCCGCTTGTGCTTTGATTTGTATGCTCTGAGTGTTGGGTCATGAGACCCATGTTTGTAATATCTCACTCCTCGGAGCCTAATGAATAAATTACTTGAGTCGTAGAGTCATGTTGTGATACCATGTTGTATTTGCACATATCGAGCATATTGTGTGTATGATATTGAAATGCTTGGTATGTGTGGGATCTGGCTATCTAGTTGTTTATCTTTAGTAGCCTCTCTTACCGGGAAATGTCTCCTAGTGCTTCCACCGAGCCATGGTAGCTTGCTACTGCTCCGGAACACTTAGGCTGGCCGGCGTGTGTCCTTCTTCGTTCATGTGTCTGTCCCTTCGGGGAAATGTCACGCGATGAATACCGGAGTCCTGTTAGCCCGCTACAGCCCGGTTCACCGGAGTCCTGCTAGCCCAGTGCTACAGCCTGGATTCACTCGCTGATGACCGACACGTTCGATGTTGGGTCATGGATGCCTGTCCCTGTAAGTTTGTGCCACTTTGGGTTTACGATTAGCCATGTCAGCCCGAGCTCCTTATCATATGGATGCTAGCGACACTATTATATACATGTGCCAAAAGACGCAAACGGTCCCGGGCAAAGGTAAGGCGACACCCGTGGGAATACCGTGCGTGAGGCCGCAAAGTGATATGAGGTGTTACATGCTAGATCGATGTGGCATTGAGTTGGGGTCCTGACAAACCGTTCCCTAACAATGGATAATGTCCTATACTACTTACTCTCCCGCTCAATCACGGAGACGAGTTTTCCACGGTTTCCACCCCTCCCTCCATACCGCAGCAGCACGAGTTTGTTCCATCCCTTTCAGAACGTGCTCTTCGCACCACAAAGCCGTCGTAAGACGCGCGAGCAATGAGCATCGAGCTTAAACATATCGCAAACGTCAAAAATAATATAACGGGATTAATATATATCGCGCACGTGCGATATGTTTGTCACAAGGCGCAAAAAATAATTAAAAAGGGAATGCAACACGAGGACTTCCGAGGAGGTCACCCATCCTAGTACTACTCTCGCCCAAGCACGCTTAACTTCGGAGTTCTGATGGGATCCGGTGCTTTAGTGCTGGGCTGATCGCATCCAAGATGTTTCCCCGTCTTCGTCCCTTATGCTTGCCACTCCCAGGTCCGCTCCAAAGACGATTCTACATTCTCACTACCATTACAACTGTTCCCTAACAATGGATAATGTCCTATACTACTTACTCTCCCGCTCAATCACGGAGACGAGTTTTCCACGGTTTCCACCCCTCCCTCCATACCGCAGCAGCACGAGTTTTTTCCACCCCTTTCAGAACGCGCTCTTCGCGCCACAAAGCAGCCCCAAGAAGCGCGAGCAATGAGCATCGAGCTTAAACATATCGCAAACGTCAAAAATAATATAACGGGATTAATATATATCGCGCACGTGCGATATGTTTGTCACAAGGCGCAAAAAATAATTAAAAAGGGAATGCAACACGAGGACTTCCCAGGAGGTCACCCATCCTAGTACTACTCTCGCCCAAGCACGCTAAACTTCAGAGTTCTGATGGGATCCGGTGCTTTAGTGTTGGTATGATCGCATCCGACATGTTTCCCCGTCTTCTTCCCTTATGCTTGCCACTCCCAGGTCCGCTCCAAAGACGATTCTACATTCTCACTACCATTACAACCGTTCCCTAACAATGGATAATGTCCTATACTACTTACTCTCCCGCTCAATCACGGAGATGAGTTTTCCACGGTTTGCACCCCTCCCTCCATACCGCAGCAGCACGAGTTTTTTCCATCCCTTTCAGAACGTGCTCTTCGCGCCACAAAGCCGCCCCAAGACGCGCGAGCAATGAGCATCGAGCTTAAACATATCGCAAACGTCAAAAATAATATAACGGGATTAATATATATCGCGCACGTGCGATATGTTTGTCACAAGGTGCAAAAAATAATTAAAAAGGGAATGCAACACGAGGACTTCCGAGGAGGTCACCCATCCTAGTACTACTCTCGCCCAAGCATGCTTAACTTCGGAGTTCTAATGGGATCCGGTGCTTTAGTGCTGGTATGATCGCATCCAACATGTTTCCCTGTCTTCGTCCCTTATGTTTGCCACTCCCAGGTCCGCTCCAAGACGATTCTACATTCTCACTACCATTACAACCGTTCCCTAACAATGGATAATGTCCTATACTACTTACTCTCCCGCTCAATCACGGAGACGAGTTTTCCACGGTTTCCACCCCTCCCTCCATACCGCAGCAGCACGAGTTTTTTTCCATCCCTTTCAGAACGTGCTCTTCGCGCCACAAAGCCGCCCAAGACACGCGAGCAATGAGCATCGAGCTTAAACATATCACAAACGTCAAAAATAATATAACGGGATTAATATATATCGCGCACGTGCGATATGTTTGTCACAAGGCGCAAAAAATAATTAAAAAGGTAATGCAACACGAGGACTTCCCAGGAGGGAACCCATCCTAGTACTACTCTCGCGCAAGCACGCTTAACTTCGGAGTTCTGATGGGATCCGGTGCTTTAGTGCTGGTATGATCGCATCCGACATGTTTCCCCGTCTTCGTCCCTTATGCTTGCCACTCCCAGGTCCGCTCCAAAGACGATTCTACATTCTCACTACCATTACAACCGTTCCCTAACAATGGATAATGTCCTATACTACTTACTCTCCCGCTCAATCATGGAGACGAGTTTTCCACGGTTTCCACCCCTCCCTCCATACCGCAGCAGCACGAGTTTTTTCCACCCTTTTCAGAACACGCTCTTCGCGCCACAAAGCAGCCCCAAGAAGCGCGAGCAATGAGCATCGAGCTTAAACATATCGCAAACGTCAAAAATAATATAACGGGATTAATATATATCGCGCACGTGCGATATGTTTGTCACAAGGCGCAAAAAATAATTAAAAAGGGAATGCAACACGAGGACTTCCCAGGAGGTCACCCATCTTAGTACTACTCTCGCCCAAGCACGCTAAATTTCGGAGTTCTGATGGGATCCGGTGCTTTAGTGTTGGTATGATCGCATCTGACATGTTTCCCCATCTTCTTCCCTTATGCTTGCCACTCCCAGGTCCGCTCCAAAGACGATTCTACATTCTCACTACCATTACAACCGTTCCCTAACAATGGATAATGTCCTATACTACTTACTCTCCCGCTCAATCACGGAGACGAGTTTTCCACGGTTTGCACCCCTCCCTCCATACCGCAGCAGCACGAGTTTTTTCCATCCCTTTCAGAACGTGCTCTTCGCGCCACAAAGCCGCCCCAAGACGCGCGAGCAATGAGCATCGAGCTTAAACATATCGCAAACGTCAAAAATAATATAACGGGATTAATATATATCGCGCACGTGCGATATGTTTGTCACAAGGCGCAAAAAATAATTAAAAAGGGAATGCAACACGAGGACTTCCCAGGAGGTCACCCATCCTAGTACTACTCTCGCCCAAGCATGCTTAACTTCGGAGTTCTAATGGGATCCGGTGCTTTAGTGCTGGTATGATCGCATCCAACATGTTTCCCTGTCTTCGTCCCTTATGTTTGCCACTCCCAGGTCCGCTCCAAGACGATTCTACATTCTCACTACCATTACAACCGTTCCCTAACAATGGATAATGTCCTATACTACTTACTCTCCCGCTCAATCAGGGAGACGAGTTTTCCACGGTTTGCACCCCTCCCTCCATACCGCAGCAGCACGAGTTTTTTCCATCCCTTTCAGAACGTGCTCTTCGCGCGACAAAGCCGCCCCAAGACGCGCGAGCAATGAGCATCGAGCTTAAACATATCGCAAACGTCAAAAATAATATAACGGGATTAATATATATCGCGCACGTGCGATATGTTTGTCACAAGGCGCAAAAAATAATTAAAAAGGGAATGCAACACGAGGACTTCCCAGGAGGTCACCCATCCTAGTACTACTCTCGCCCAAGCATGCTTAACTTCGGAGTTCTAATGGGATCCGGTGCTTTAGTGCTGGTATGATCGCAACCAACATGTTTCCCTGTCTTCGTCCCTTATGTTTGCCACTCCCAGGTCCGCTCCAAGACGATTCTACATTCTCACTACCATTACAACCGTTCCCTAACAATGGATAATGTCCTATACTACTTACTCTCCCGCTCAATCACGGAGACGAGTTTTCCACGGTTTCCACCCCTCCCTCCATACTGCAGCAGCACGAGTTTTTTCCATCCCTTTCAGAACGTGCTCTTCGCGCCACAAAGCCGCCCAAGACGCGCGAGCAATGAGCATCGAGCTTAAACATATCACAAACGTCAAAAATAATATAACGGGATTAATATATATCGCGCACGTGCGATATGTTTGTCACAAGGCGCAAAAAATAATTAAAAAGGTAATGCAACACGAGGACTTCCCAGGAGGGAACCCATCCTAGTACTAGTCTCGCGCAAGCACGCTTAACTTCGGAGTTCTGATGGGATCCGGTGCTTTACTGCTGGTATGATCGCATCCGACATGTTTCCCCGTCTTCGTGCCTTATGCTTGCCACTCCCAGGTCCGCTCCAAAGACGATTCTACATTCTCACTACCATTACAACCGTTCCCTAACAATGGATAATGTCCTATACTACTTACTCTCCCGCTCAATCACGGAGACGAGTTTTCCACGGTTTCCACCCCTCCCTCCATACCGCAGCAGCACGAGTTTTTTCCATCCCTTTCAGAACGTGCTCTTCGCACCACAAAGCCGCCCCAAGACGCGCGAGCAATGAGCATCGAGCTTAAACATATCGCAAACGTTAAAAATAATATAACGGTATTAATATATATCGCGCACGTGCGATATGTTTGTCACAAGGCGCAAAAAATAATTAAAAAGGGAATGCAACACGAGGACTTCCCAGGAGGTCACCCAACCTAGTACTACTCTCGCCCAAGCACGCTTTACTTCGGAGTTCTGATGGGATCCGGTGCTTTAGTGCTGGTATGATCGCATCCAACATGTTTCCCCGTCTTCGTCCCTTATGCTTGCGACTCCCAGGTCCGCTCCAAAGACGATTCTACATTCTCACTACCATTACAACCGTTCCCTAACAATGGATAATGTCCTATACTACTTACTCTCCCGCTCAATCACGGAGACGAGTTTTCCACGGTTTCCACCCCTCCCTCCATACCGCAGCAGCACGAGTTTTTTCCATCCCTTTCAGAACGTGCTCTTCGCCCCACAAAGCCGCCCCAAGACGCGCGAGCAATGAGCATCGAGCTTAAACATATCGCAAACGTCAAAAATAATATAACGGTATTAATATATATCGCGCACGTGCGATATGTTTGTCACAAGGCGCAAAAAATAATTAAAAAGGGAATGCAACACGAGGACTTCCCAGGAGGTCACCCAACCTAGTACTACTCTCGCCCAAGCACGCTTTACTTCGGAGTTCTGATGGGATCCGGTGCTTTAGTGCTGGTATGATCGCATCCGACATGTTTCCCCGTCTTCGTGCCTTATGCTTGCCACTCCCAGGTCCGCTCCTAAGACGATTCTACATTCTCACTACCATTACAACCGTTCCCTAACAATGGATAATGTCCTATACTACTTACTCTCCCGCTCAATCACGGAGACGAGTTTTCCACGGTTTCCACCCCTCCCTCCATACCGCAGCAGCACGAGTTTTTTCCATCCCTTTCAGAACGTGCTCTTCGCGCCACAAAGCGGCCCCAAGACGCGCGAGCAATGAGCATCGAGCTTAAACATATCGCAAACGTCAAAAATAATATAACGGGATTAATATATATCGCGCACGTGCGATATGTTTGTCACAAGGCGCAAAAAATAATTAAAAAGGGAATGCAACACGAGGACTTCCCAGGAGGGAACCCATCCTAGTACTACTCTCGCCCAAGCACGCTTTAACTTCGGAGTTCTGATGGGATCCGGTGCTTTAGTGCTGGTATGATCGCATCCAACATGTTTCCCCGTCTTCGTCCCTTATGCTTGCGACTCCCAGGTCCGCTCCAAAGACGATTCTATATTCTCACTACCATTACAACCGTTCCCTAACAATGGATAATGTCCTATACTACTTACTCTCCCGCTCAATCACGGAGACGAGTTTTCCACGGTTTCCACCCCTCCCTCCATACCGCAGCAGCACGAGTTTTTTCCATCCCTTTCAGAACGTGCTCTTCGCACCACAAAGCCGCCCCAAGACGCGCGAGCAATGAGCATCGAGCTTAAACATATCGCAAACGTCAAAAATAATATAACGGGATTAATATATATCGCGCACGTGCGATATGTTTGTCACAAGGCGCAAAAAATAATGAAAAAGGAATGCAACACGAGGACTTCCCAGGAGGTCACCCATCCTAGTACTACTCTCACCCAAGCATGCTTAACTTCGGAGTTCTGATGGGATCCGGTGCTTTAGTGCTGGTATGATCGCATCCAACATGTTTCCCCGTCTTCGTCCCTTATGCTTGCGACTCCCAGGTACGCTCCAAAGACGATTCTACATTCTCACTACCATTACAACCGTTCCCTAACAATGGATAATGTCCTATACTACTTACTCTCCCGCTCAATCACGGAGACGAGTTTTCCACGGTTACCACCCCTCCCACCATACCGCAGCAACACGAGTTTTTTCCATCCCTTTCAGAACGTGCTCTTCGCGCCACAAAGCCGCCCCAAGACGCGGGAGCAATGAGCATCGAGCTTAAACATATCGCAAACGTCCAAAATGATATAACGGGATTAATATATATCGCGCACGTGCGATATGTTTGTCACAAGGCGCAAAAAATAATTAAAAAGGGAATGCAACACGAGGACTTCCCAGGAGGTCACCCATCCTAGTACTACTCTCGCCCAAGCATGCTTAACTTCGGAGTTCTGATGGGATCCGGTGCTTTAGTGCTGGTATGATCGCATCCAACATGTTTCCCCGTCTTCGTCCCTTATGTTTGCCACTCCCAGGTCCGCTCCAAGATGATTCTACATTCTTACTACCATTAAAACTGTTCCCTAACAATGGATAATGTCCTATACTACTTACTCTCCCGCTCAATCACGGAGACGAGTTTTCCACGGTTTCCACCCCTCCCTCCATACCGCAGCAGCACGAGTTTTTTCCATCCCTTTCAGAACGTGCTCTTCGCACCACAAAGCCGCCCAAGACGCGCGAGAAATGAGCATCGAGCTTAAACATATCACAAACGTCAAAAATAATATAACGAGATTAATATATATCGCGCACATGCGATATGTTTGTCACAGGGCGCAAAAAATAATTAAAAAGGGAATGCAACACGAGGACTTCCCAGGACGGAACCCATCCTAGTACTACTCTCGCCCAAGCACGCTTAACTTCGGAGTCTGATGGGATCCGGTGCTTTACTGCTGGTATGATCGCATCCGACATGTTTCCCCGTCTTCGTGCCTTATGTTTGCCACTCCCAGGTCCGCTCCAAAGACGATTCTACATTCTCACTACCATTACAACCATTCCCTAACAATGGATAATGTCCTATACTACTTACTCTCCCGCTCAATCACGGAGACGAGTTTTCCACGGTTTCCACCCCTCCCTCCATACTGCAGCAGCACGAGATTTTTCCATCCCTTGCAGAACGTGCTCTTCGCACCACAAAGCCGCCCCAAGACGCGCGAGCAATGAGCATCGAGCTTAAACATATCGCAAACGTCAAAAATAATATAACGGGATTAATATATATTGCGCACGTGCGATATGTTTGTCACAAGGCGCAAAAAATAATGAAAAAGGAATGCAACACGAGGACTTCCCAGGAGGTCACCCATCCTAGTACTACTCTCGCCCAAGCATGCTTAACTTCGGAGTTCTGGTGGGATCCGGTGCTTTAGTGCTGGTATGATCGCATCCAACATGTTTCCCCGTCTTCGTCCCTTATGCTTGCGACTCCCAGGTCCGCTCCAAAGACGATTCTACATTCTCACTACCATTACAACCGTTCCCTAACAATGGATAATGTCCTATACTACTTACTCTCCCGCTCAATCACGGAGACGAGTTTTCCATGGTTTGCACCCCTCCCTCCATACCGCAGCAGCACGAGTTTTTTCCATCCCTTTCAGAACGTGCTCTTCGCGCCACAAAGCCGCCCCAAGACGCGCGAGCAATGAGCATCGAGCTTAAACATATCGCAAACGTCCAAAATAATATAACGGGATTAATATATATCGCGCACGTGCGATATGTTTGTCACAAGGCACAAAAAATAATTAAAAAGGGAATGCAACACGAGGACTTCCCAGGAGGTCACCCATCCTAGTACTACTCTCGCCCAAGCATGCTTAACTTCGGAGTTCTGATGGGATCCGGTGCTTTAGTGCTGGTATGATCGCATCCAACATGTTTCCCCGTCTTCGTCCCTTATGTTTGCCACTCCCAGGTCCGCTCCAAGATGATTCTACATTCTTACTACCATTAAAACTGTTCCCTAACAATGGATAATGTCCTATACTACTTACTCTCCCGCTCAATCACGGAGACGAGTTTTCCACGGTTTCCACCCCTCCCTCCATACCGCAGCAGCACGAGTTTTTTCCATCCCTTTCAGAACATGCTCTTCGCACCACAAAGCCGCCCAAGACGCGCGAGAAATGAGCATCGAGCTTAAACATATCACAAACGTCAAAAATAATATAACGAGATTAATATATATCGCGCACATGCGATATGTTTGTCACAGGGCGCAAAAAATAATTAAAAAGGGAATGCAACACGAGGACTTCCCAGGACGGAACCCATCCTAGTACTACTCTCGCCCAAGCACGCTTAACTTCGGAGTCTGATGGGATCCGGTGCTTTACTGCTGGTATGATCGCATCCGACATGTTTCCCCGTCTTCGTGCCTTATGTTTGCCACTCCCAGGTCCGCTCCAAAGACGATTCTACATTCTCACTACCATTACAACCATTCCCTAACAATGGATAATGTCCTATACTACTTACTCTCCCGCTCAATCACGGAGACGAGTTTTCCACGGTTTCCACCCCTCCCTCCATACTGCAGCAGCACGAGATTTTTCCATCCCTTGCAGAACGTGCTCTTCGCACCACAAAGCCGCCCCAAGACGCGCGAGCAATGAGCATCGAGCTTAAACATATCGCAAACGTCAAAAATAATATAACGGGATTAATATATATTGCGCACGTGCGATATGTTTGTCACAAGGCGCAAAAAATAATGAAAAAGGAATGCAACACGAGGACTTCCCAGGAGGTCACCCATCCTAGTACTACTCTCGCCCAAGCATGCTTAACTTCGGAGTTCTGGTGGGATCCGGTGCTTTAGTGCTGGTATGATCGCATCCAACATGTTTCCCCGTCTTCGTCCCTTATGCTTGCGACTCCCAGGTCCGCTCCAAAGACGATTCTACATTCTCACTACCATTACAACCGTTCCCTAACAATGGATAATGTCCTATACTACTTACTCTCCCGCTCAATCACGGAGACGAGTTTTCCATGGTTTGCACCCCTCCCTCCATACCGCAGCAGCACGAGTTTTTTCCATCCCTTTCAGAACGTGCTCTTCGCGCCACAAAGCCGCCCCAAGACGCGCGAGCAATGAGCATCGAGCTTAAACATATCGCAAACGTCCAAAATAATATAACGGGATTAATATATATCGCGCACGTGCGATATGTTTGTCACAAGGCACAAAAAATAATTAAAAAGGGAATGCAACACGAGGACTTCCCAGGAGGTCACCCATCCTAGTACTACTCTCGCCCAAGCATGCTTAACTTCGGAGTTCTGATGGGATCCGGTGCTTTAGTGCTGGTATGATCGCATCCAACATGTTTCCCCGTCTTCGTCCCTTATGTTTGCCACTCCCAGGTCCGCTCCAAGACGATTCTACATTCTCACTACCATTACAACCGTTCCCTAACAATGGATAATGTCCTATACTACTTACTCTCCCGCTCAATCACGGAGACGAGTTTTCCACGGTTTCCACCCCTCCCTCCATACCGCAGCAGCACGAGTTTTTTCCATCCCTTTCAGACGTGCTCTTCGCACCACAAAGCCGCCCCAAGACGCGCGAGCAATGAGCATCGAGCTTAAACATATCACAAACGTCAAAAATAATATAACGGGATTAATATATATCGCGCACATGCGATATGTTTGTCACAGGGCGCAAAAAATAATTAAAAAGGGAATGCAACACGAGGACTTCCCAGGAGGGAACCCATCCTAGTACTACTCTCGCCCAAGCACGCTTAACTTCGGAGTTTTGATGGGATCCGGTGCTTTAGTGCTGGTATGATCGCATCCGACATGTTTCCCCGTCTTCGTCCCTTATGCTTGCCACTCCCAGGTCCGCTCCAAAGACGATTCTACATTCTCACTACCATTAAAACCGTTCCCTAACAATGGATAATGTCCTATACTACTTACTCTCCCGCTCAATCACGGAGACGAGTTTTCCACGGTTTCCACCCCTCCCTCCATACCGCAGCAACACGAGTTTTTTCCACCCCTTTCAGAACGCGCTCTTCGCGCCACAAAGCCGCCGCAAGACGCGCGAGCAATGAGCATCGAGCTTAAACATATCGCAAACGTCAAAAATAATATAATGGGATTAATATATATCGCGCACGTGCGATATGTTTGTCACAAGGCGCAAAAAATAATTAAAAAGGGAATGCAACACGAGGACTTCCCAGGACGGAACCCATCCTAGTACTACTCTCGCCCAAGCAAGCTTAACTTCGGAGTCTGATGGGATCCGGTGCTTTACTGCTGGTATGATCGCATCCGACATGTTTCCCCGTCTTCGTGCCTTATGCTTGCCACTCCCAGGTCCGCTCCAAAGACGATTCTACATTCTCACTAGCATTACAACCGTTCCCTAACAATGGATAATGTCCTATACTACTTACTCTCCCGCTCAATCACGGAGACGAGTTTTCCACGGTTTCCACCCCTCCCTCCATACCGCAGCAGCACGAGATTTTTCCATCCCTTGCAGAACGTGCTCTTGGCACCACAAAGCCGCCCCAAGACGCGCGAGCAATGAGCATCGAGCTTAAACATATCGCAAACGTCAAAAATAATATAACAGGATTAATATATATTGCGCACGTGCGATATGTTTGTCACAAGGCGCAAAAAATAATGAAAAAGGAATGCAACACGAGGACTTCCCAGGAGGTCACCCATCCTAGTACTACTCTCGCCCAAGCATGCTTAACTTCAGAGTTCTGATGGGATCCGGTGCTTTAGTGCTGGTATGATCGCATCCAACATGTTTCCCCGTCTTCGTCCCTTATGCTTGCGACTCCCAGGTCCGCTCCAAAGACGATTCTACATTCTCACTATCATTACAACCGTTCCCTAACAATGGATAATGTCCTATACTACTTACTCTCCCGCTCAATCACGGAGACGAGTTTTCCACGGTTTGCACCCCTCCCTCCATACCGCAGCAGCACGAGTTTTTTCCATCCCTTTCAGAACGTGCTCTTCGCGCCACAAAGCCGCCCCAAGACGCGCGAGCAATGAGCATCGAGCTTAAACATATCGCAAACGTCCAAAATAATATAACGGGATTAATATATATCGCGCACGTGCGATATGTTTGTCACAAGGCGCAAAAAATAATTAAAAAAGGAATGCAACACGAGGACTTCCCAGGAGGTCACCCATCCTAGTACTACTCTCGCCCAAGCATGCTTAACTTCGGAGTTCTGATGGGATCCGGTGCTTTAGTGCTGGTATGATCGCATCCAACATGTTTCCCCGTCTTCGTCCCTTATGTTTGCCACTCCCAGGTCCGCTCCAAGACGATTCTACATTCTCACTACCATTACAACCGTTCCCTAACAATGGATAATGTCCTATAATACTTACTCTCCCGCTCAATCACGGAGACGAGTTTTCCACGGTTTCCACCCCTCCCTCCATACCGCAGCAGCACGAGTTTTTTCCATCCCTTTCAGAACGTGCTCTTCGCACCACAAAGCCGCCCCAAGACGCGCGAGCAATGAGCATCGAGCTTAAACATATCACAAACGTCAAAAATAATATAACGGGATTAATATATATCGTGCACATGCGATATGTTTGTCACAGGGCGCAAAAAATAATTAAAAAGGGAATGCAACACGAGGACTTCCCAGGAGGGAACCCATCCTAGTACTACTCTCGCCCAAGCACGCTTAACTTCGGAGTTCTGATGGGATCCGGTGCTTTAGTGCTGGTATGATCGCATCCGACATGTTTCCCCGTCTTCGTCCCTTATGCTTGCCACTCCCAGGTCCGCTCCAAAGACGATTCTACATTCTCACTACCATTAAAACCGTTCCCTAACAATGGATAATGTCCTATACTACTTACTCTCCCGCTCAATCACGGAGACGAGTTTTCCACGGTTTCCACCCCTCCCTCCATACCGCAGCAACACGAGTTTTTTCCACCCCTTTCAGAACGCGCTCTTCGCGCCACAAAGCCGCCGCAAGACGCGCGAGCAATGAGCATCGAGCTTAAACATATCGCAAACGTCAAAAATAATATAATGGGATTAATATATATCGCGCACGTGCGATATGTTTGTCACAAGGCGCAAAAAATAATTAAAAAGGGAATGCAACACGAGGACTTCCCAGGACGGAACCCATCCTAGTACTACTCTCGCCCAAGCACGCTTAACTTCGGAGTCTGATGGGATCCGGTGCTTTACTGCTGGTATGATCGCATCCGACATGTTTCCCCGTCTTCGTGCCTTATGCTTGCCACTCCCAGGTCCGCTCCAAAGACGATTCTACATTCTCACTAGCATTACAACCGTTCCCTAACAATGGATAATGTCCTATACTACTTACTCTCCCGCTCAATCACGGAGACGAGTTTTCCACGGTTTCCACCCCTCCCTCCATACCGCAGCAGCACGAGATTTTTCCATCCCTTGCAGAACGTGCTCTTGGCACCACAAAGCTGCCCCAAGACGCGCGAGCAATGAGCATCGAGCTTAAACATATCGCAAACGTCAAAAATAATATAACAGGATTAATATATATTGCGCACGTGCGATATGTTTGTCACAAGGCGCAAAAAATAATGAAAAAGGAATGCAACACGAGGACTTCCCAGGAGGTCACCCATCCTAGTACTACTCTCGCCCAAGCATGCTTAACTTCAGAGTTCTGATGGGATCCGGTGCTTTAGTGCTGGTATGATCGCATCCAACATGTTTCCCCGTCTTCGTCCCTTATGCTTGCGACTCCCAGGTCCGCTCCAAAGACGATTCTACATTCTCACTATCATTACAACCGTTCCCTAACAATGGATAATGTCCTATACTACTTACTCTCCCGCTCAATCACGGAGACGAGTTTTCCACGGTTTGCACCCCTCCCTCCATACCGCAGCAGCACGAGTTTTTTCCATCCCTTTCAGAACGTGCTCTTCGCGCCACAAAGCCGCCCCAAGACGCGCGAGCAATGAGCATCGAGCTTAAACATATCGCAAACGTCCAAAATAATATAACGGGATTAATATATATCGCGCACGTGCTATATGTTTGTCACAAGGCGCAAAAAATAATTAAAAAAGGAATGCAACACGAGGACTTCCCAGGAGGTCACCCATCCTAGTACTACTCTCGCCCAAGCATGCTTAACTTCGGAGTTCTGATGGGATCCGGTGCTTTAGTGCTGGTATGATCGCATCCAACATGTTTCCCCGTCTTCGTCCCTTATGTTTGCCACTCCCAGGTCCGCTCCAAGACGATTCTACATTCTCACTACCATTACAACCGTTCCCTAACAATGGATAATGTCCTATAATACTTACTCTCCCGCTCAATCACGGAGACGAGTTTTCCACGGTTTCCACCCCTCCCTCCATACCGCAGCAGCACGAGTTTTTTCCATCCCTTTCAGAACGTGCTCTTCGCACCACAAAGCCGCCCCAAGACGCGCGAGCAATGAGCATCGAGCTTAAACATATCACAAACATCAAAAATAATATAACGGGATTAATATATATCGTGCACATGCGATATGTTTGTCACAGGGCGCAAAAAATAATTAAAAAGGGAATGCAACACGAGGACTTCCCAGGAGGGAACCCATCCTAGTACTACTCTCGCCCAAGCACGCTTAACTTCGGAGTTCTGATGGGATCCGGTGCTTTAGTGCTGGTATGATCGCATCCGACATGTTTCCCCGTCTTCGTCCCTTATGCTTGCCACTCCCAGGTCCGCTCCAAAGACGATTCTACATTCTCACTACCATTAAAACCGTTCCCTAACAATGGATAATGTCCTATACTACTTACTCTCCCGCTCAATCACGGAGACGAGTTTTCCACGGTTTCCACCCCTCCCTCCATACCGCAGCAACACGAGTTTTTTCCACCCCTTTCAGAACGCGCTCTTCGCGCCACAAAGCCGCCCCAAGACGCGCGAGCAATGAGCATCGAGCTTAAACATATCGCAAACGTCAAAAATAATATAACGGGATTAATATATATCGCGCACGTGCGATATGTTTGTCACAAGGCGCAAAAAATAATTAAAAAGGGAATGCAACACGAGGACTTCCCAGGAGGTCACCCATCCTAGTACTACTCTCGCCCAAGCATGCTTAACTTCGGAGTTCTGATGGGATCCGGTGCTTTAGTGCTGGTATGATCGCATCCAACATGTTTCCCCGTCTTCGTCCCTTATGCTTGCGACTCCCAGGTCCGCTCCAAAGACGATTCTACATTCTCACTACCATTACAACCGTTCCCTAACAATGGATAATGTCATATACTACTTACTCTCCCGCTCAATCACGGAGACGAGTTTTCCACGGTTTCCACCCCTCCCTCCATACCGCAGCAACACGAGTTTTTTCCACCCCTTTCAGAACGCGCTCTTCGCGCCACAAAGCCGCCCCAAGACGCGCGAGCAATGAGCATTGAGCTTAAACATATCGCAAACGTCAAAAATAATATAACGGGATTAATATATATCGCGCACGTGCGATATGTTTGTCACAAGGCGCAAAAAATAATTAAAAAGGGAATGCAACACGAGGACTTCCCAGGAGGTCACCCATCCTAGTACTACTCTCGCCCAAGCACGCTTAACTTCGGAGTTCTGATGGGATCCGGTGCTTTAGTGCTGGTATGATCGCATCCAACATGTTTCCCCGTCTTCGTCCCTTATGCTTGCGACTCCCAGGTCCGCTCCAAAGACGATTCTACATTCTCACTACCATTGCAACCGTTCCCTAACAATGGATAATGTCCTATACTACTTACTCTCCCGCTCAATCATGGAGACGAGTTTTCCACGGTTTCCACCCCTCCCTCCATATCGCAGCAGCACGAGTTTTTTCCATCCCTTTCTGAATGTGCTCTTCGCACCACAAAGCCGCCCCAAGACGCGCGAGCAATGAGCATCGAGCTTAAACATATCGCAAACGTCAAAAATAATATAACAGGATTAATATATGTCGCGCACGTGCGATATGTTTGTCACTAGGCGCAAAAAATAATTAAAAAGGGAATGCAACACGAGGACTTCCCAGGAGGTCACCCATCCTAGTACTGCTCTCGCCCAAGCACGCTTTACTTCGGAGTTCTGATGGGATCCGGTGCTTTAGTGCTGGTATGATCGCATCCGACATGTTTCCCCGTCTCCGTGCCTTATGCTTGCCACTCCCAGGTCCGCTCCAAAGACGATTCTACATTCTCACTACCATTACAACCGTTCCCTAACAATGGATAATGTCCTATACTACTTACTCTCCCGCTCAATCACGGAGACGAGTTTTCCACGGTTTCCACCCCTCCCTCCATACCGCAGCAGCACGAGATTTTTCCATCCCTTGCAGAACGTGCTCTTGGCACCACAAAGCCGCCACAAGACGCGCGAGAAATGAGCATCGAGCTTAAATATATCGCAAACGTCAAAAATAATATAACGGGATTAATATATATTGCGCACGTGCGATATGTTTGTCACAAGGCGCGAAAAATAATGAAAAAGGAATGCAACACGAGGACTTCCCAGGAGGTCACCCATCCTAGTACTACTCTCGCCCAAGCATGCTTAACTTCGGAGTTCTGATGGGATCCGGTGCTTTAGTGCTGGTATGATCGCATCCAACATGTTTCCCCGTCTTCGTCCCTTATGCTTGCGACTCCCAGGTCCGCTCCAAAGACGATTCTACATTCTCACTACCATTACAACCGTTCCCTAACAATGGATAATGTCTTATACTACTTACTCTCCCGCTCAATCACGGAGACGAGTTTTCCACGGTTTGCACCCCTCCCTCCATACCGCAGCAGCACGAGTTTTTTCCATCCCTTTCAGAACGTGCTCTTCGCGCCACAAAGCCGCCCCAAGACGCGCGAGCAATGAGCATTGAGCTTAAACATATCACAAACGTCCAAAATAATATAACGGGATTAATATATATCGCGCACGTGCGATATGTTTGTCACAAGGCGCAAAAAATAATTAAAAAGGGAATGCAACACGAGGACTTCCCAGGAGGTCACCCATCCTAGTACTACTCTCGCCCAAGCATGCTTAACTTCAGAGTTCTGATGGGATCCGGTGCTTTAGTGCTGGTATGATCGCATCCAACATGTTTCCCCGTCTTCGTCCCTTATGTTTGCCACTCCCAGGTCCGCTCCAAGACGATTCTACATTCTCACTACCATTACAACCGTTCCCTAACAATGGATAATGTCCTATACTACTTACTCTCCCGCTCAATCACGGAGACGAGTTTTCCACGGTTTCCACCCCTCCCTCCATACCGCAGCAGCACGAGTTTTTTCCATCCCTTTCAGAACGTGCTCTTCGCACCACAAAGCCGCCCCAAGACGCGCGAGCAATGAGCATCGAGCTTAAACATATCACAAACGTCAAAAATAATATAACGGGATTAATATATATCGTGCACATGCGATATGTTTGTCACAGGGCGCAAAAAATAATTAAAAAGGGAATGCAACACGAGGACTTCCCAGGAGGGAACCCATCCTAGTACTACTCTCGCCCAAGCACGCTTAACTTCGGAGTTCTGATGGGATCCGGTGCTTTAGTGCTGGTATGATCGCATCCGACATGTTTCCCCGTCTTCGTCCCTTATGCTTGCCACTCCCAGGCCCGCTCCAAAGACGATTCTACATTCTCACTACCATTAAAACCGTTCCCTAACAATGGATAATGTCCTATACTACTTACTCTCCCGCTCAATCACGGAGACGAGTTTTCCACGGTTTCCACCCCTCCCTCCATACCGCAGCAACACGAGTTTTTTCCACCCCTTTCAGAACGCGCTCTTCGCGCCACAAAGCCGCCCCAAGACGCGCGAGCAATGAGCATCGAGCTTAAACATATCGCAAACGTCAAAAATAATATAACGGCATTAATATATATCGCGCACGTGCGATATGTTTGTCACAAGGCGCAAAAAATAATTAAAAAGGGAATGCAACACGAGGACTTCCCAGGAGGTCACCCATCCTAGTACTACTCTCGCCCAAGCACGCTTAACTACGGAGTTCTGATGGGATCCGGTGCTTTAGTGCTGGTATGATCGCATCCAACATGTTTCCCCGTCTTCGTCCCTTATGCTTGCGACTCCCAGGTCCGCTCCAAAGACGATTCTACATTCTCACTACCATTACAACCGTTCCCTAACAATGGATAATGTCCTATACTACTTACTCTCCCGCTCAATCACGGAGACGAGTTTTCCACGGTTTCCACCCCTCCCTCCATACCGCGGCAACACGAGTTTTTTCCACCCCTTTCAGAACGCGCTCTTCGCGCCACAAAGCCGCCCCAAGACGCGCGAGCAATGAGCATCGAGCTTAAACATATCGCAAACGTCAAAAATAATATAACGGGATTAATATATATCGCGCACGTGCGATATGTTTGTCACAAGGCGCAAAAAATAATTAAAAAGGGAATGCAACACGAGGACTTCCCAGGAGGTCACCCATCCTAGTACTACTCTCGCCCAAGCACGCTTAACTTCGGAGTTCTGATGGGATCCGGTGCTTTAGTGCTGGTATGATCGCATCCAACATGTTTCCCCGTCTTCGTCCCTTATGCTTGCGACTCCCAGGTCCGCTCCAAAGACGATTCTACATTCTCACTACCATTACAACCGTTCCCTAACAATGGATAATGTCCTATACTACTTACTCTCCCGCTCAATCACGGAGACGAGTTTTCCACGGTTTCCACCCCTCCCTCCATATCGCAGCAGCACGAGTTTTTTCCATCCCTTTCTGAATGTGCTCTTCGCACCACAAAGCCGCCCCAAGACGCGCGAGCAATGAGCATCGAGCTTAAACATATCGCAAACGTCAAAAATAATATAACAGGATTAATATATGTCGCGCACGTGCGATATGTTTGTCACAAGGCGCAAAAAATAATTAAAAAGGGAATGCAACACGAGGACTTCCCAGGAGGTCACCCATCCTAGTACTACTCTCGCCCAAGCACGCTTTACTTCGGAGTTCTGATGGGATCCGGTGCTTTAGTGCTGGTATGATCGCATCCGACATGTTTCCCCGTCTTCGTGCCTTATGCTTGCCACTCCCAGGTCCGCTCCAAAGACGATTCTACATTCTCACTACCATTACAACCGTTCCCTAACAATGGATAATGTCCTATACTACTTACTCTCCCGCTCAATCACGGAGACGAGTTTTCCACGGTTTCCACCCCGCCCTCCATACCGCAGCAGCACGAGTTTTTTCCCTTTCAGAACGTGCTCTTCGCACCACAAAGCCGCCCCAAGACGCGCGAGCAATGAGCATCGAGCTTAAACATATCGCAAACGTCAAAAATAATATAACGGGATTAATATATATCGCGCACGTGCGATATGTTTGTCACAAGGCGCAAAAAATAATTAAAAAGGGAATGCAACACAAGGACTTCCCAGGAGGGAACCCATCCTAGTACTACTCTCGCCCAAGCACGCTTAACTTCGGAGTTCTGATGGGATCCGGTGCTTTAGTGCTGGTATGATCGCATCCGACATGTTTCCCCGTCTTCGTCCCTTATGCTTGCCACTCCCAGGTCCACTCCAAAGACGATTCTACATTCTCACTACCATTACAACCGTTCCCTAACAATGGATAATGTCCTATACTACTTACTCTCCTTCTCAATCACGGAGACGAATTTTCCACAGTTTCCACCCATCCCTCCATACCGCAACAACACGAGTTTCTTCCACCCCTTTAAGAACGCGCTCTTCGCGCCACAAAGCCGCCCCAAGACGCGCGAGCAATGAGCATCGAGCTTAAACATATCGCAAACGTCAAAAATAATATAACGGCTTGCCACTCCCAGGTCCGCACCAAAGGCGATTCTACATTCTCACTACCATTACAACCGTTCCCTAACAATGGATAATGTCCTATACTACTTACTCTCCCGCTCAATCACGGAGACGAGTTTTGCACGGTTTCCACCCCTCCCTCCATACCGCAGCAACACGAGTTTTTTCCACCCCTTTCAAAACGCGCTCTTCGCGCCACAAAGCCGCCCCAAGACGCGCGAGCAATGAGCATCGAGCTTAAACATATCGCAAACTTCAAAAATAATATAACGGGATTAATATATATCGCGCACGTGCGATATGTTTGTCACAAGGCGCAAAAAATAATTAAAAAGGGAATGCAACACGAGGACTTCCCAGGAGGTCACCCATCCTAGTACTACTCTTGCCCAAGCACGCTTAACTTCAGAGTTCTGATGGGATCCGGTGCTTCAGTGCTGGTATGATCGCATCCGACATGTTTCCCCGTCTTCGTCCCTTATGCTTGCCACTCCCAGGTCCGCTCCAAAGACGATTCTACATTCTCACTACCATTACAACCGTTCCCTAACAATGGATAATGGGCTATGCTACTTACTCTCCCGCTCAATCACGGAGACGAGTTTTCCACAGTTTCCACCCCTCCCTCCATACCACAGCAGCACGAGTTTTTTCCACCCCTTTCGAACGCGCTCTTCGCGCCACAAAGCCGCCCCAAGACGCGCGAGCAATGAGCATCGAGCTTAAACATATCGCAAACGTCAAAAATAATATAACGGGATTAATATATATCGCGCACGTGCGATATGTTTGTCACAAGGCGCAAAAAATAATTAAAAAGGGAATGCAACACGAGGACTTCCCAGGAGGTCACCCATCCTAGTACTACTCTCGCCCAAGCACGCTTAACTTCGGAGTTCTGATGGGATCCGGTGCTTTAGTGCTGGTATGATCGCATCAGACATGTTTCCCCGTCTTCGTCCCTTATGCTTGCCACTCCCAGGTCTGCTCCAAAGACGATTCTACATTCTCACTACCATTAAAACCGTTCCCTAACAATGGATAATGTCCTATACTACTTACTCTCCCGCTCAATCACGGAGACGAGTTTTCCACGGTTTTCACCCCTCCCTCCATACCGCAGCAGCACGGATTTTTTCCATCTCTTTCAGAACGCGCTCTTCGCGCCACAAAGCCGCCCCAAGACGCGCGAGCAATGAGCATCGAGCTTAAACATATCGCAAACGTCAAAAATAATAGAACGGGATTAATATATATCGCGCACGTGCGATATGTTTGCACAAGGCGCAAAAAATAATTATAAAGGGAATGCAACACAAGGACTTCCCAGGAGGTCACCCATCCTAATACTACTCTTGCCCTAGCACGCTTAACTTCGTAGTTCTGATGGGATCCGGTGCTTTAGTGCTGGTATGATCACATCCGACATGTTTCCCCGTCTTCGTCCCTTATGCTTGCCACTCCCAGGTACGCTCCAAATACGATTCTACATTCTCACTACCATTACAACCGTTCCCTAACAATGGATAATGTCCTATACTACTTACTCTCCCGCTCAATCACGGAGACGAGTTTTCCACGGCTTCCACCCCTCCGTCCATACCGCAGCAGCACGAGTTTTTTCCACCCCTTTCGAACGCGCTCTTCGCACCACAAAGCCGCCCCAAGACGCGCGAGCAATGAGCATCAAGCTTAAACATATCGCAAGCGTCAAAAATAATATAACGGGATTAATATATATCGCGCACGTGCGATATGTTTGTCACAAGGCGCAAAAAATAATTAAAAAGGGAATGCAACACGAGGACATTCCAGGAGGTCACCCATCCTAGTACTACTCTCGCCCAAGCACGCTTAACTTCGGAGTTCTTATGGGATCTGGTGCTATACTGCTGGTATGATCGCATCCGACATGTTTCCCCATCTTCGTCCCTTATGCTTGCCACTCCCAGTTCCGCTCCAAAGACGATTCTACATTCTCACTACCATTACAACCGTTCCCTAACAATGGATAATGTCCTATACTACTTACTCTCCCGCTCAATCACGGAGACGAATTTTCCACGGTTTCCACCCCTCCCTCCATACCGCAGCAACACGAGTTTTTTCCACCTCTTTCAGAACGCGCTCTTCGCGCCACAAAGCCGCCCCAAGACGCGCGAGCAATGAGCATCGAGCTTAAACATATCGCAAACGTCAAAAATAATATAACGGCTTGCCACTCCCAGGTCC